>NW_026623491.1:557451-615314 GCF_030028575.1 Malurus melanocephalus | reverse complement strand
TTCTGTGAGTTAATGTCCCTTGGTGTCCTGCAGTGGGAACATGACCACCATGCTCTTCATAGTCTCTTTGGGGCTGAGATGCTTCTCCCCTCTTGCAGTGTTTTTTTCCCAATGCCAAGCCTCATCTCTCCTCACAGGTCCTATTAACCCATTTCTTTACACCATTTCTCTGTCTTTGCCTCAGCCTCCTCGATTCCCTGCTGGCTCTGCCTAAGCCCCRTGCTCTGGCTGTGAGCACAGCAGCACAATTCCCTTCTTTCCCCCTGAGTCACAAATCCAGATCCAGAGTTAATGTGCCCTCCCTGGAGACCCACTGCCAGAAAAGGACTTTCGTATTCTGGTTTGGGACTTTTGTGGGGGTAAAGCTCATCCCTGCAAAGCAGCCTTTTAGCCATTTCTCTCAGAGTTTCTTTCCATGTTGGCTTTCTTCTCCGCTGTGTATTTGCATGCACATAGCTTCCAAGGATTTTATCTTCTCTGGTTTTGAGTTCATTTCTCTAGTTTCCAGATCACTTGTACTCCCAGTGTGTTCCTGTCCTCCTGGCTTGTCCCTTCTCAAGTTTTCATGGCAATTTCTGCTCTTTGGCTGGTTGTTCCCTTTTCCTCCTCATGGGACTTTGTCTTGGCATTAGTGGCATGAAATAGTCCATGCTTTGCCTCCTTCTGAACACAGCCTGTAGGACAGGATAGGGAGCAAAAGAAATGCAGTGATGATCCACCTTTGTGCTCCAGCTGTGACCTCTCAATCCAAAGAATGGCTCTCCATCTTCCTCGAGTGTTCTTCCTGCACAGGAGCCCTGGGGTGAGACTTTCTTTGTGAAACATGCAGGAGATGAGCTCTCCTGGAGCCAGGTCCTGCCTGGCCCAACAGGCTGTCATTTCAGGGAGGGGCACATGTGACAGGACGCCCTCATGGCCCTGCAGGTGAGGGGCTCTCCATCTGCACCTAGAAACCACACTCTGCAGTGGCACAGCCCCTCCCAACAMYGGCCTGATGTGCTGTGCTTGGCACTGGCTGGAAGGGTCCATCTTATCCAGGGTCTTCAGCACCATTGCCACGAGTTCCTGGCTTTTGCCATGCAGGACTCCCCTTTAGGCCTCACAGTGCCTGAACTCTCAGCACAGAAGCAGGACAAGGAGCAGATTTCCTGCCTTCCCTCCTGCAGACCAGGGCCATCCCAGCACAGGGGAATAGGTCTGCAGCGGTCAAGGCAGCYGAAGGTGCACAGCCCTTGGAGGACAGAGCTGAGCAGCAAATCCCTCTGCTGGGTGTCCACTCCTGGGGTCAGTCTGCTGTGAGCAGCAGCCGCTGCCAGGCCTGGACACGGCCCTCTCGCCTTGGCTGTAGGAAGAATGCAGGATTCCATGGAGGACTGATGCCCATGGGAACAGAGCAGGAGGAGAAAAAGGGTGATTGATGCTGGGMRTTTGGGATGAATCAGGAACYGGGAGAGTCCATCTCCATGTCCCTCTGAGCCCTGAGATCCCAGGTCCTGGACCTCATCCTTCCCTGCAAAGCTTGACAAGGCCGTGCTGGAGGGTAACCCGTCTCCACTTCTGGAGCCCTGGGGTCCTGAATAATGTGAAGGATGGAGCCTGTATTGTAATCCTTGGGAAGGCAGAAGGACAGCAGGGCTGGAACAATCTCCCACAGCAATGAGAGCCATTGTCCCCAAATTCCTGAAGCTGCAGCATCAAATGCCTGCTGGAGGAAACCCCACCCTGAGGACAACTGGGATGCCAGAAGTTACACACAGAGGATTTTTGAGATTGGGGTGAATGCTGGAGCCTGCATCCCCACTCTGCTGAGAGGGAATATTGTGTGGAGGCCAGATGGTCAGGCAGGGGGTGAGTACCATCCCTCCCTTGGCTGGTCTGAGCAGTTCTGGTTCAGCCTCTCTTCTTGTGAAGGGGGTCCATCCCAAAGATGCTCCATTTGCCTTGTCCAGGCCTAGGAAACTTCCCTCAGCTACTCCCACCTGGCAAACTGTGGCTTTGCAATGAGATTGGCTTTTTCCTGTGGCTCATCAGGACTCACAGTCAGTGGTGTGGTCAGCTGCCCDGGGAACAGCCAGCAGGGAACAATCCAGAATTGTCCCCATGCCTTCCATGCCTTTGGTTCATTTCTGAGCAGGAGCACAATTGCTCTTCTTTATGGTTGGAATTTTTCCAGCTTTACCCTTCCCTCTTCATGTTGGTCATATGGCCTGGACAGCAGSAAGTGATAAWACAGGATTGAGAATGCAAACAGCTCTGTGAATGGAATACCTGGAACTAACTGAGGGGGCATTGTCCCTGAAACCACTGCTTCTCTGTTWGAGAAGAACATGACCAGCAGCTTAACAGTAACCAGGACTCTYGGGAAAGGCTTCTGAGATGGAGAAGGAACAGTCTGRAAACAAAGTTTGGAAGAATGAAGAACACTGCAACAGAGAGGGGAGAGAGAAGTGGGAAGGATGTGGKTGTGGACCTGAGCGTGCTCTGCAGCTCGGCCACCTCTGACTGACAGAAGGTCCCTGGAGCTGAGTGCCATGGGTGACCTCGCTCCTGGCAGTGAGGGGTGCAGCAGGCACAGACCCACAGTCCTGCAGTGTGACAAYGTCCCCTTGTGCTTTGTCCCTGGCCTGTGGGTTCATGGGCTGTAGGAAGAGGTGTGGATACATGTGAACCCTAMATCTCCAGTGGGCAGTGTGTGGGACCAGGGGAACCCCTGCTCCYAYAAAGGRGATGKGTTCTTGCAGCTGCACTTCCTGGGTGGTGGTGGGTGCCTGGAGGTTGCACAAGTCRTGTGAATGTGTTTTGATGTGGGGTGAGAGCTTTGGAACATCTTACATGAAGGTGTTTAGAAATGTAGGGCCTGACCCTGCCTGCAGCCTGAGCGGATTCCTCCCAGAATGAGAGGATCTCTTCTACAGAGAGCTCAGGCTTGTCCTCACTTGTGAGCAGTTCTGTGCCCTGATCTTGTGATGCTTCAGCTGAAATCCCTGTGCTGTTGCTAGGAACTCTCCCATTCCTGTGYCASTRCASCCATCMRGGCCTCTCCASAGGGACAAACCAGCTGATGGAACAAGAGCAAAGGCTGTGTTCCCATCTCAGTCCATTCAGAGTTCAGTGAGATCCAGAAGGGATTCTTTATCCTTGGGGACATCATTGGGGACATGATCCTGCAGGACTTTAATCCAAGTCTCCTTGAGAAATGCTACCACCACCAAGAATGGCTGCAGCTCTTTTAGGCTCAACTAAAGAAAACTTSATGATCTGTCATTCACAGGGACYCTGTCACCATCCAGTGATCCYGTTTGTCCTCCAGCTCCACGATGCCAGGTCACATTGAACCCCTCTGCCCAAAGCTCCGCCTTCTCTTCCATTAGAATCAAACAAAAAGAGCGTTGACATGTTGTTTGTTGTGCTCTGGGTTTCTGGGCTCAGTTTGCACATGGGCATTGCCCAGCCTGAGTCACAGATGTGCCTTCCTGTCATTTTTGGTTCCCCTCTGCAGGCTGTGGTCAATGGGTTTAGCCCTTTGCTAGCGAATGCCAAATTTACCTGGCAGTGTGTGTGTTTTAACACACCCATGGAAACTCAGCAGGACAGAGCAACAGCAGAGAGGGAAGGCYGTGCATGTCCTGTGAAACTGCCTCAGTCTGTGCAAAGGGAGACTGTGCTGCAGTGATGCTCCTCTTCATGTGTTTTCCTTTGCTTCTGTGAATTTTTCTGTTGCAATGAGCATCTCACGAAATGTCCAGACAGAGAAATGATGAACGTTCCTCCATTCCCACGTACTGTGGGGTACACCCAGGATATGTTTTTTTCAGCATATCAGATTAGAGCCTGTGAGGGCTCCTGACCAGTGTGGGAGGTGCTCTGTGCTGGAGGAAGGCTCTGCTTGTGGCCACACTGGTAACAGGGACCCTTGGAGAAGAGWGATCCTGTGCTAGAGATGATGAATCACCAAGAGAGAGTCACTCCTGGAACTGCAGGTAACCCCCAAGCCTTCCTTCCTTTCTGTCCTCCTGTCAGAGGAGTTGGGGGAAATGCAGGGCTGGGATGGATGCTGGGCATGGCACGGTGGCCAGGCTGGTGCCAGGAGATGGGGCTTGGGGCAAGAGCAAAGGAACAGATGAGGGAAGTGGGGAATGCCCAGGCTGKCAGAATGCCCTTCTTCCTGGAGCCAGGGGGAATGGAAGTCCAGGCAGACCATGTTGTGCTATTGCCCTCAGTGGTTTTTCTGTGAATAATGGGATTAAGGGAGCTGTCCTCCTCTGATTCCCCTGGTGAAGCTGTCTGCATCCAGCTGAGCACAAGTCCCTGCTCTCATCTCTGGTGTCGTGAGGGACAACCCAGCCAGGGCTCTCCCAAGGGTTCCCAAGTGCCTTTCCCCCATGGAAACAATCCCTGGTGTGTGTCTGGCTGTGCACACTCGGAGCTGGGCGGTCACTCCTGTGGGTGACAGTGCCACTGCAGAGAGGGGCTCAGGGTACAGAGGCAAAATACAGGTAGTGAGAGAGGGAAGCTCTAAAGAGAGAGGAAGAGGAGGGAGATCCAGAAAGAGCCTTCAGGGCTACTGGAGGGCAACCAGGAAGATGTGTTGAGGAGAAAGGAGATCTGACAGGACAAAGDGGGAYTKGGGTTTGGGCAGAATACAGRCAGGTCCTRTGACAAACAGGGAAGGCAAAAAGCAGCCTCAAGGCAGCAGCCCCTGTGTTGCTGTGCTCTGTGGGTCTGAGCCAGTGCTGGTGACGGGCAGCAGGACCTGCTTCCAGCCCCACTGGGGCTCCCCAGTCCTTGGCACAAGGTACCAGCAGGGTGTTGGGGTATGGAGCCCCCTGGGTTATCCTGTTCCCAACTCAGAATCAGGACATTCCCACTCTTGCTTTGTGTTTTTCAGACCCAGCAGAAAAGAGAAAGTGCTCCTGGCTGAATATCTGGGTTTTCCTTAGTTTTGCTGTCGCTATCAAAACTGCCTTTGTGACCATCTGCCTTGGTGAGTTCCAAGATCTCTTAAATCCCTCGGGATGAAGGGCTCAAATTTGACTGCCTTTTGTCAGRTGGGAAACCCACATCCTCTGCTGGCAGGGAAATACCCTTCTCCAGAACAGGCCTCTCTACCCTTATCAGCTTGTCCCTTTTTCCCTTTCCTGACCCTATCCTCAGAGGATTTCTAATCTGCCTTTTTTTGGCTGGTAAAATAATCTCTCAGCCAGCAGAGGTGAGTGGAGCTCATTCGAGGGAAGGAGTGACTGCTGGCGGGAGAAGTGGCCTGCTGTTCTCACCTCCTTGCTCAATCCAGATTTCAGAGATGATTGTTAATATTGGGGTTCTAAGCCATAATGTGGAGGATAACACAGTTTTCTCATGCATGAGGTGGAAAGGATGACAGCAGCTCTTTCTTCTCTCTCCTCTCTTCTCAGTGGCTTTACTCAATGGAAGCTATGGCCAGTACAAGACTTTCCTCCAGAACTCTACAGAGTGGCACTGTGTCCCCAGAAGTTCTGCTGACAAAAGTGAGTGATGCTGAAAGCCTCATAAGCAACACAAAGAACTTCACCAAAATTTAGTCTGGTTTCCCCATAACCTTGGAGGCTGGGAATATCATTGTCAGTCACAAATGGATTGTTTTAAGGAAAGAATCTGGGGAATTGAGGGAAGAAGATACTCCATTGTACATTTTTTATTTAGGATGCTATGAACACATGTTCCAGACTAGGGGAAGAGGGTGGGTTGTGCCACATCTGCATTTGACCAACATTTCTACTCTTCCCCACACACAACCCCTCAAAAGTAAGTCTGGTCTACTGATGTAGATGAAAATGCTTCATCTTTTATACAGGCTAGTTCAATCTGTCTCCACTCCCTGTGCTGGCTCACTSCCTATGCACAGAAGCACCATGGTCAGTGTGAGGGACAGAGGAGGGAGGAGGATGCTCAGTAATTCAGAATAACTGGAGAGCTGAGCTGCAATCACACATGAAGTGAGGATAATGTGGAGTGCTGGAATGCCTGCAGTGCACTTCTTAAAACTCAGGTCAGAGATGTGTTCACATGCAGTCTCATGTTTTGTGAGAATATATCTGTGGCTTTTTAATCCATCATTTGACTTTCTGGGCATAAGACAGATCTTGGGGATAACCTGGTTGTGTAAGGAACTGCCTGTGGTGGCAGCAAGGCTATCAGAACAGTTTGCTCTAAAGGCTCTCAGTGTGCATGAGCTGAGAGCTTGGAAAACACTTCCCTGATGGAAGGGTTTCCAGAGGACCATTAGCCAACAATCTCCCTCTTGCTTCCTTGGGAAGGGTAAGGCAGAAATGCTGTCTCTCACCATAGAGAGGTTGCATGGACATGGCAGGACAAATAGAGAGAGGGAAAGGCCCTTCAGGCAGGRGCCCTGTGACAGGAGCCTGCCAGGCTGTTGACAGCTTTACTTGTGGAGGATGGAAGAGAGCATTTACCTCTGTCCGGACTAAAGGTGGGGTTCAAACCCCACCCTAAGCCCCTGGGACTCTACACTGACCTCACAGAGATAAAGGACAGCACATCTTGTTCAAAAGCAAGATTTTTTTTCCCCCCACAGCGGAAGGCTGGACGTGCTGCCCGAAGGGCTGGAAAAGATTTCAAAGAAGCTGCTATTTCCTGTCCCAAGATAAGATGATCTGGACTGAGAGTGAGCAGAACTGCACTGGGATGGGCTCCCAGCTGGTGGTGATCAACAGCAGGGCAGAGCAGGTACGTGCACRGGGCTGAGAGAGGGACCCAGCAGCCAGAGACTCAGTGCTGGGCCCTGGAGGGCACTCAGAGCCCCTCCTTGTCCTGCAGGGGAGGGGGAATGTCCTGTCTGCACCCCTGCAGCACCAGCTCCCCTCTGCCACCAGCCCCAYCCCACAGGGACTCCTGATGCCTCCCTGTGCTCAGTCCTGCCCCTCATGGACATTGTGCTTTTTTTTTCCAGGAGTTCCTTTTCAACTTGGCAAAAGAAAAAGTTACTAACGCCTATGAAACAAAATACTACATCGGCTTAGCTGCTTACGGAAATGGGCAATGGCAGTGGGTGGATCAGACTCCGTACGAAACAACAGCCACGTGAGTATCCTGCTGGAGTGAGGAGGRTCCTGTAATTCATGCCCTCAGTCCAAGTGACTGTATAAGACCCATATTTGTCAGAGGGAGATTTCTGTCTTCAACTCTTCTGCAAGTCAGAAAACTTTAGTTTTGTAGTCAAAATTATGGCTCCTAATTTTTGTCACAGCAACTTTCCCTTTCTCTTCCACAACTATTTCGGGTGACTCCACATCCACTGTCATGCATGCTAGTGCATTTCCAATAGAGGAACTTTCTTTTACAGGTTCTGGAAGCCTGGGGAGCCCAATTTACTCTTTGCAGAAAAATGYGCTGCAATTCATATAAAGGGAAACAGAGACCCAAACACTTACAGGAACTGGAATAATGTCCTTTGCTTCACAAGTTGCTATCGAATTTGTGAACTGCCAGTCAAACTTCTCTGAGGAAGGACATAAAATCTGAGCTCTGAAGGACCTCATTTCCCAGCCTGTACCCCTGCATCCCTTTACAAGCTGAAGATCAGTCCTGGATGAAATAGCTCGGGCTGATGTCAAGGATCTTCTGTGACCCTTTCCACTCTCCTTCTTCAGAGACAAGGATCTTAATTCTCCAGCATTGACCTTGACTCCTGGTCCAGACAATATCTCAGTGATGTGGTAAAGGCTATCACTRTTTTGTGAAAGGATACTGGTCCTTCAAATCACTGGAGCAGAATTTGAAAGAAGACAATTCAGTGGAGTGTCCTTGTCTCTCCTCTGAAGGGAAAAATTATTCATGGCTCATCTTTAATGTTTCCTTCTCCTTCATTGCATTCTGTGTTGTTAAGTAAAAAAAAAAAAAAAAAAAGAAAAAAAAAAAAAAAAAAAAAAAAAGAGGATTAATTAAATAAAAAAAAAAAAAAAAAAAAGATAATTCTGCTCTTTGCATGAGGCGTCTTCTGAGTGACATGTCCCAGATTCCCACAACCCAGACTCCCAGCACAGAGGTTTTAACTTTTCAGTTTATTTGGTCAATGGGAGTATTCTTGTGAGTGTACTGGGCTGGCCAGAAGCAGGAACAGCGTAATGTTCATCTGCAGAAYGTGTGAGGAAGAATTCATTCTTCTGGAGAATGAACATTCTGGAGATTCATATGTGAGGGCAGCAACAGAGCAGGCTATGTAGTATTCAGTGCCAGCTACTGTTTGCCCAGGATGTAGCAGAAAGGAGATGGATTTTGGAGATTCTGCTGAGAAGTGTGACAGGATGAGGCATGGCAATGAAGGGAAAAGAAAGCAAATGAATATTACAAGAAGTGTGAAAGCCAGAGTCCCCCCAAAGGAGAAATTTCCAATGTGAGGTAAGGTTGGAACACCCCTATCAGAGGCATCACTGCAAATCAGATRCACACAAGTCTTGAGCAAGATCTCTGCTTCCCTAAAATTTCCAAAACCCCCATCTGTATGTTCCTCCCTTTTGTCAATGATATCCATACTCTTTGAAAAGCTGGGAGTTTCCAGTTTGAGACTGAAAATACAACCTAAAAAATCATTTATGCATGATTTTTTTCATCAGAAGTTGGAGTATAAATTTTTGTCACTTCTACCTGAAGAGGTGTATTTGCCAGGTTTCTGGTTTAGCCATTGGACCAAAAGCTTGACTGTTGCAAAGTGTTGGCCTTGTACTTTCTAAAGTTGCTAGATGCTTTCACAGYRGAGAAAAGTATTTTGTCTTGTYCAACACGACAACAAACCCAAACATTGAAACGGACTTCTCCTTTTGGTTTCCCCCAACTCACTTCTGGAAATTACRGCAACAGGGTTTTGAGGAAGAAACAAMGGCAGATAAGACTCACAATGACCAATAGTTTACAAGAGGTTTTAGGCGCAGCTGCAGTTCTGGCTCCTGGAAGGTTTGTGGGGCAGAGCAAAACTCACACCAGGAGATTGGTTTGCAAGMAAATCCCCTCTTCTATGCAGATTTGGCTGAAAGAGGTGACTATCTCCACCATACAAGAATCAGCCTTTACCTCTCAAGTCTGGCTTGRTCCAGGAGGCAGCAGATGTCATAGCACAAGGCAGAGGTGAAGATGTACAGTCAGGTACAGCAGTTTCAGAAAGCTTCAGGAGGATAATCCTGCATACTGAGCCCAGAAGCTGGGTGAGGAGGACAAAAAGTTTGTCAGAATAGCATTCTTTATGATGACACTTGCAGTCCCTGTTCTCAGGTGGACATCCAAGCCACATCCCAGCTGCCTCTCAGAACAAGACCTGTATGTTCACCACTCCTTGGCACATTAACTTTTGCTTTGGAAAGGAACTCAGGTCTGAGGAAAGGAGCCACAGTAACATTCAATTCTGAGAATACACATACCTTAGAGTGTGGGTACTCTGCAGTATCAAAATTCTGTTGTTGTTCTCASTTGAGCTAGCTTTTGGTTTTTCTCCAGAAAGTTTATGATGCCCAGTCTCTGAGATGCTGGAAAACATCATTAGAGCCATGTTGGAAGGACATCCAGTGTTGATTCTTATGGTCAGTGTTGAGTCTTCCTTTATAGGATACACCTGACTTTCTCTAATAAATGATKAYCTTTGMCAAGCCAAGTGATGAAATAAAGTKAAATGTATGTGCTTTTCATGACAGYTACTATCTTTTTRTAAGAMCTTTTATATAAAATTTTCCTCCAAGGGTATATGTTCTTTTTTTAGACAAAGCAGAGAATTACCCTCCTACTCTTTCTCTCTTTTATCCCACCTCAGATTCTTTCAAGTTCCCTTACAACATTTATTTCTTCATTTCTTTTTTTTTTTTTTCACTCTTGCTATCTCTCATACTGTTTCCCTCTTTAATCCTTTTTTTTTCCTTCTAAATTTTGTTTCCTTTTACCTTTTCTTGCTAGATCACAGATGAAGAGCCTACAATGTTGTTTGGGGCAAATAAAAGAGAGAAATGGCATTTAAAGGGGTTCTGACACTGGACACACATTTGCTCTGTGTTTTAAAATTTGGTGTTCCTTAAATGATTTCCTAAGCAGTCTTGTGTAAGGTATTAGTAGCAATCCGGGTACTGTTTGCCTTGCAAGGTTCTTGCTGTCCAAGAGATCCACAACCYTCACTTCAGTTGTCCAGTTCATGCTGGTTACCCATTGTTTATCTCACACTAAGACAAATCCTATGATTTAAGCCTTTATGTCTCTACCTGGTTAGAAGGAAATACAAACACTTTTTTATTTTATATGCAGTCAACATACCTGAGCAAGCTTTTTCACATTGTGCTGTGTAATTATAAATCATTTATCTTGACAGGTTTTTGGACAATCTGCTGTTTTCCTGGAAATGCCTCAGCTGATTTTGAGGTCCAGCACTTCAGCACCATCTCCTGCTCACAGCACCTGCCACTCTCTGAGTTTTACTGTGATCTACATTCATGTGATCAGAAGGAGATGCAGAGARCCTCTGACTGTCACTGCAGTCCCACCCCTCGTGGTGCATCAATGACCTTACAGCAAGTAAGAATTCTGTAACATTCACTAGAAAAAGAAAACACAGTCATGGGACCAGCAATTGCTTGGSTCAGGATCTCAAAATGCATTATAAAAATTGACTTGTGCTGTAGTTCATGTTTCAACATAGGGAAAATTCAGTCTAGCATTTAAGGACAGGACATTGATTTGATTATTTAGATTGGAGATCAAAATAGACCACTGTAAACACACTCCAGTGCTGTTGACATTGACATTCAGTTCTGTAAGGTGAGCCATCTGCTCTCTTAGGTCCTCAGACAGAGTAAGTTGCCACAATTTTACATTCACGAGATGTCTGCAAATTTGCTCTAGCTGAGGATCAAGGAGGTAAGTTCACTGCCTGAACCTCTTTTGCTTCTGACATGAACTAAAGCAGCTGTTTCTCACTACAGTTGCCAACTCTGAAAGCAGAGCATGAAGRCAACACCTTTCAGAACATTAAACACAGACCAAGGCCTTTCCTGTGCTGTTGATCAAGGTCTTCCTTTAAACTATCATTCTCATTTCTCTTTGCTATAGCCATAATTTCACCTAAGTTCTTCCATTTATTTCCAGCTTTATTATCTCCTAACATGTCTCTATGTTTTTAAAGTATTTTTATTAAAAAAATAAGTATCTTTATTGTTATTAAARATATTTTCCTCCCTGTTCCTACTCTCCTCCTAATGATTTTAATTAACAAACTTTTCCTGCCTGAAATTGGAGTCAGTCCAGAACAGAGACCATTTTGGAGATAAGGAAACAGAAAGTAAAAAATGGGAAGGGGTTGCTTTCTTTAATTGGTAATAAGACAGCCAGTGTTTCCCCTTCTGTGGTTAAAATTACTCCTGTTGGGGAAGGAATTGGTGGGACTCACACCAAAAAAGGCAGTCTTGGGAGGGAGCCAAGAACAAACTCTTCTATCACAGGCACAATGCAGAGATCCTTTTCRGATTCATTATAACACCATTCAGACACCATTTAAAACTATCATAGAGCACTGGCTTTGTGACAGACAATCACATTTTCATGAGTCAAAGCCTGCTTAGGAGATACATTGATTCATGGGATCATCTGACCAGCTGGGGAAAGAAACAGCCAGCTGCTGCCAAGGGTTTTCCTGGACTGGATATCCCCAGGCCTTAAAGAAAGGAGTCAAATTCCTCCTGACCAGACAAGGAAAGGTTTCTGCCTGCAGATTCAGTTTTGAGTCATTATCATCTAGGAGCTCAGGCATATTTTGTTGTTCAGAAAATATCTCAGTAAAGGCTTTCCATCCAAAGGCCTCTTGCAACTATGAATCATAAGTGACACAGCACAAAATACGTGTATGGAAGTTTAGCATTACTCTACCTGCATCCTTAGCAAAATCTTTTATAAAATACAGTTACTGATGTTTTTATTGTGCATTTTTCTTTATTCTTTGTAAGTGTAGCTACCCCAAAAATTCTAAATGCCTAATGAAGAACCAAAATAGCCCTTTAACATGATCAGATTATTCAACAAGCTCATCTTTCTAATATTCACACAAAACCAAAATTCAAGTACTTATATAAGTGTTTTTCATCCCAAAGGACAGGGCTGTGCTTACAGGTTTGATCCCAAGTTGTTTTTTTTTTTTTCCCAGTTGTTACAATTGTTCAAAACAAGATTGATAAAAAATATCAACTCACCTCTCCATGCTTATAAGTATGCATATGTAAAGTATCTCTGCATACTTACAATACATAAGACTCTCTTCTCTCAGGAAAAATGCAGTGTCCCCACCTTGAGACTCTGCACAGTTAATGTTTGTACTGTCAATGAACCCTGGTTGCTACTGAATGAAGTGTTGCACCACAAAACTGATAGACTGGCTTAAATGTATTATTAGGGGGGGGAAAAGGAGAAAGAAAAAAAATTCAGTGGTCAGGAGTCATTCTTGGTACTGCCCAAAGGCTGTGGTTTATTATTACATCCCAAATTGGTACACTTTACAAACCAATAACCCTTGCATTATTCTGAGATAGCAAATTACTCAAAACAAGCACATTTTCTGAGGACTGCTTCAAAAACTTTTCCCTGTAACCCTGATTGTCCCGCTGAAGTGTGCTACTCAGAGGCAAATCAGGAATGACTCATATTTATTTGTGGAATCCTGTGAGCTGGCACACATGCACGGTGTTGGAGACTAATAGTCAACAGAGAGAGACAATCTGGAGTAGGGATCCAGTGGYTGCAGAAAAAGAGGAAAAGGAAAGAAGTTTCCCTGGATTAAAATGATCAGTTTGCAAATCTGTTGCAAGCTTAATTTGCCTGCAGATCCATGGTATGACTTCCTCACTTGATTTCACATGTCCCTCGTGATTATGGGCCTGCCTGGCCACCCCTGGACAATGTCTGACCTTGATTACCATCACTGGACACAGCCCTGAGCCAGGGACTGATTTCTGTGCTTGACCTCAGACTTGCCTCATCCCTGAACGCTTGTGTGGCAATCTGGGCCCTGGATGTTGTGGCAGGTGTGCCCTTGCCTCACTCAGGTGTTGTGGCTGGTCCCCAGCTGTCCTGCTGGCTGTGTTACTGCAGCTGGCTCCTGGCCACCCAATCCTTGGGGAGCAGCTGCTTCCACTGTGCCCTGACAGCGTCTGTGAACTGGATTTTATTTTGTTCGTTTTGTGAAGGCAGATTCTTGTCAGCTTGTTTCAGTAAAGYAGCTCTTTACTACTGATTATTGTTYCACAATTCACTTAAGCTTTGAGTAGAATTTGCTGCTGATGGCCACTGCTACTTCTTCACTGTAACTGTCATCACTTCCCTTCCAAGTTTGCTGTTTTTCATGCTTGTTTGTGAAAAATCTCTTTTTTTTCACAACAGACAAACTTACTACTTACTATCTTCCATGAGTTCTTCTGTATTGCTGACAACCATTACCAGCCTCAAAAGTCTTGTTCCAGTAGCTTTTCATAGGATTTTGCTATCTTTGGTTCTTTTTTCGTCAGCAATTTAACACTCTGAACTGGTTCCTTCCAGATCCAAAGCAGTGCAGGGGGTATACAGAGCCGTTCACATCTCTGAAATGGTGCTACACCCCACTTGCTTCAGCAGGTCTGACAGAAGCTGGAAGAGTTTTATACTTTGGATTCCACCACTGTGGAACAGTGCCCCTGATGGACAGTGCTGCCTGGATCTGCTGTGTCTGTGCAGAGGGCTGGTTACCTTAAAAGGAGCCACGTGAATTAATCCAGAAGCAAYTGATATGTAATCTCAGTACAATTGTTGCAGAGCCGCTGACAGATTACAATTTCCCTGTTAGATTCAGAGCCATACTAGGCCAGATGTAATGATTGATTAATAAAATCCTTCTGACATAAAGACATGCTTGAGAGCAGCAAATGCAGCATGGCAACAGAGCACCCATTTTTCATGGAATCACGAAATGGTTTGGGTTGAAAGGGACCTTCAGTGTCATGTAGTCTGATTCCTCTGCATYGAGCAAGGACAACTTTATCAGCTCATATTGCTCAGAGTCCCATCCAACCTGATCCTGAATGTTTCCAGGGATGGGGCATCTACCACCTCTGGCTCTGGGTGACCTGTGCCAGTGTTTACACTTGAGCCAGCCTCTCTTGAGTCAGCTCTACTTGACCAACAGCAGATACACCACACGAGTCAAGCTGCTAGAGCTGTGAATTATAGAGTGGTGGCCTGCACAGCTGATGAATTTATCAATTCAAGTGGTAGAAAACACCACTAATGCTGCAGTCAAGTAGAGCTGAAAGTACCTGCCAATCCTACTGAGAAAAGTGCAATACTTGAAATATTAATTGAAAACAAGGCTGAGACTTGGTCCTTAGGAGCCTCTTTATTAGCCATAACAAACTCCAGTTCCAATGGCCTCATGAATAGTCTTTAAAGAGCACATTTCATAAATGACGGACAGCAAAATGCTGCTTACATCCAACTCTTCCCCCTATCACTGCCCTCACTTCCCCACTGATGGGAGCAATCCTATGTCTGCTAGTATCAGGGTCTTACAATACATCAGGCTGTCCATGTATCTGTTACATGCCTTAATTCAGGTTTCAAAATCTCCTTTTCCTGTCCTGTCTAAACCAACTATCTGTGTTTCCCTACTTTCTGCTGCAATTAGCATAAATTGACTCCCACAGTAACAAGATCMACACGACACAGTATACATGGCATTTGGTGGCCAGTCTGTCTCCCTTCACTGGGTTTTACAGTCTCAAATTGTGCAGCAGAATATGTTACTTTCACAAAGAAGCTCTTGACATTCACAGAAGATGATTACTCTCTCAAGAAGACTTCTTGAATATGGTGGAATTAATCTGCTGATTTGAGGATCTGCATGGTCTTGTGATAACGTTACTTCCTTGTGTATTTCCCTTACAAATATTCATAAGAGATAAAGACAAAATGTCCTAGTTATAACAAATGCCATGAGATATCTGGACATCTGCCACCATCCTTTCTGGCCTTGGARAAGTTGCTGGGATGGCTGCTGGCCTGGCAATTGCATTCATCATCTTGTTGCAGATGGGAAGCAGACTGTGGGTCGCCCACGGGGTGTACATCAGCAGCTGGTACTGATAGAATGACGTTCTTAGGGCCAGTTCAGCCCGGGGGGCCACAACTGACAGATGGCTCAGCACCAGGCAGAGATGTCAGTTCCCTCTAATTGAGCATTCAGGTGAAAAAAGGTARCCAATTTAAAAAGAACTTTCAAGTGTGAAGAAAGAGGAGAATCAGCACAGGTAAAGCCTTTTGCATGGCCTCAGAAACAATAAATTAATCTGGATGTAACTGTGTTTGAATCACAGGGAGATCATGGGATGCTGGCAAGGGGTCCACTCATCTTGGTGACCCCATGCCTGCTGCAAGTTAATGATATCATTTTTAATACTAAGCCACTTTAAAGGGTCTCAAACATGCTTATATTAGGATYATGGAAGGAGATTAATTCCTAAATGAAGGTCTTGTCAGTATACTTTCTGTGGTAAGAAATGCTAAGTTTAATGCAAAGACTTTCTTGGGGACATTACATGTTTTGACATCTTCTACACACATGACCACAAAAACCTTACCAAAACTCAACCCCCCCAGGAAAATACAGGCAGGCCATAAATACAGAAATGCCTCTTTACACCCCTGCTACAGTTAGGTTTTGGGACCACTTACCAAACCTGAAGAAAGGAGCCTGCACAGCCTCTTTAATTGTGACTGATATCTGGCCTAACGTGCTTTCCTTTGGCACTGGGATTGATACATATGAGGCCACACCACAGACTAGAGACTTCCATGGTGGGTTTTTTCAACTTTGAACAACTTTAYCACCAAGACCACTTCTGTTTAGGTCATTTCTATTTAGGCCTTTTTTCACTGGGCATGGAGACGTGAAAATAGGACCACATACAAAACCTGCAAATCTGCAGCGATTTTTTTTATTACTGATACATAAAGAATAGGTTGGGACTAGTGAACTCTCAGGCTAAGCATTAACATGCTTCCCAGACCCCATAATAGCCRAGCAACTATGAAAGAGCTGGGAGTAACATTGTCCTTGAGACTGSTGCGGTGACTGCTCCACCTTGAAAACTTCCATTTCATCAGACAAAGGTTCTGGAGGAACTAAATCGACTCAGAATTACATTCCTCTCAAGGTGAAGAACCCTGAACAAAGCTTATTGATTATCTGACCCTTCAGAAGATTGCTTAGATGGTTACTGATCTGCTGATTCCTGCTGAAATTCTGTTGGGCTTGGTCTCCACTGGCATCAAGAAGCTGAAGAATCCAGCATAAATCTAAGCACATGGTGAGCTACCATGTAGCACACAGAGAGAAAAAAGAGGCCATAGCTATTATGAGAACCAAAATTTAGAKAGTTTTCCTTTATGGTCTGTAGGATCTCATTGGGTCCTGTTCCCAGATGGGTAGAGAAGACAGTTCCACAGACAGCTCTTTCTTGATAGGCCATCCCCAGGCTGTAAAGAACGGAGCCAAATTCTTATTCACTTGCTGAGAAAATTTCTTTGCCCACAAGTTCATCTTAGAAGCCTTGTCTTTTGGGATGGAGGACATTTTCTGGTAGTCAGAGAAGAGGTGGRTGAAGGGGTCCCAACCAAACCCTTCCTGCAACTGACAGAAAAGAATACAGAGTAAAAGCAATTAGTTATCATTTCACTGGCATTATTCCTGTGTTACAAACAATAGAAAATTCCACAGGTCTCTGCAGTGTCTTTTAGAATTAATGTAAATTTAGATGAAAGCATCCAACTTTCAGGCTTTGGAGCATAACTAACAGCAYTAAAGTACAGAAAAACACCTCCCCATTGCACTGTCGTCCCAAAACAGAGATCAAAGATACATTAGGAGTAGCCAGAAGTATCAGCAACCTACTATACAAGCAGCTGCTGTGGGGACAGTGAAAAAGCATCAGAGGGGTCACTGACAGAACACTAGAAAGAAGGAGCACAGGAGAGCAAGGARTATTGAGAAATCAGGAAGGAGAGATTATGAACAGGACATGCTTTGGCTAAGAAGAACAAAGAGGATTCATACAGAAAAAATACTGYTGTGGAATTTTGACTGTTCTTTCATGTCACATTTATTCTAGCAGTCCTGTTGGTAACAAGAAAGGAGGTGGGAGATCCCAGCCTACAAATATGAGGAAGTGAAGTAGTGGCCAAACTGGTAAGGCATTGTGGGGAAATTTCTCCTCTTAAAATTGTTTCACTCTGTATAAATATTTTGATATTTATTGCACAAAAAAAAGCCCGAGAAGTCGACTCTTCAGCTTGACAATTCAGATGCTTCTCTGGGATGTGGAAAAATCAGGATCAATACTCCTCCAATAAGTATTATTTTGCTGATATAAAGTGTGAGAGCTCCCAGACAAGGGGGTTGAGAGATGTGCACCTCACAACAGCCAGTAGCTTAAGCCGTCATAATGGACATCTGCTTCACAGTTCCCAGTTAAAATCAGGTTGAGTGCTCTCTCCATTAGGCTAATAGTTTCTAGGAGGATTAAGAGAAAAGGGGATATCTCTATTGCATGCTTCCCGAGAGAATGCACTTTAATCTAGGACAGGGTTCACATTTTAGAGTCTCGATCCAGTTCCATGTGCAGAAGGATAAGCTGAGCCCATCCTCTTGCCACCTGATGGACTATGCTGGCTCCACTCAGTGCACTGGATGACATGAACACCCTCCTCTTCGTAGGAGCTTGACCACATAACTCACCAGGAGACTGTTCAAAGCCTGGCTCTTCTAGACRCTTTACAGTGCCAAGGTTTTTTTGACAACTAGCCCAGTGTCCCACAGGGAATCTGCTGTGGATTAAAGAGCTGTGCCCAAGTTTGATCCTCCTTTTCCCACGCTGTATAACAAGCAGCAGTTCCTGTTTCTCTTCCAGGGAGAAACAGGAGAAACAGGGAGATAGCAGTAAGCTATCTCCCCGAGTGGCTAAGCCCAAGTCTGGCAAAGGAAAGGTTTTCAAGAGGCATCAGCCTGTTTACCTCCCAGGTGCTTTCTGGACCCAAAATGAACCCTGACAGCAATCAAACACTTAAAAGGCTTCACAGCCACAGTCAGCAGGCTGCAGATATCCCTCAGACTCWGGCTTCACTGACTGCACCAAGAACACAAACACTTCTCCCTGTTACCTGCAGGTATGTCTCCAGAGCTGTCCACACGCTCCAGTCCTTCAGCTGAGCGCCTTTCTTCAGATACTCCTTTATCCTTTGCTCCCGACACTCTGGCCTGAGTGCCTTATGGGCCTGATGCCTGGGAATGCCCAGAAYCTCCTCATGAACATAGACAGACCAGAGGTTGCATGTGGCCTCTGTGGTGTGAGGGGGAAACTCCCAAGCCTGCTGCTGTTGATTGTGTCCCAGCTCATGGATAGGACCCCAAAGGCCAGCAGTTTGCATATGGTTCACGTCTAACATCTCCTTCACTGATTCCAGGTGGCCCATGATGGGGTAGCCAGAATGCATCCAGCCTGCAGGGGAGASAGGTAACAACATATGTCATTAATTGCTCATCTCAGTGTTTCTTACACAAAAATTATTATTTTATTTCTTTTCATTTCACTTGTGCCTTTTCTCCATCTCACAAATAAAACTTTTTTTAATTACCATAGATGACCAACTTTTCCCCATGTGGTGTAAGGAAATACATCAAGTTTCACTTCAACAAATAGTCACTCTAACAAGAGTCAATCCAGTAAAGGCAGGACCACACTGCTTTCCCTTTTTATACATAAACATACACTCATGGTTGGACTGAGGCTGGGATTTTAGGATGAAAGAAAAGCCTGACCATCACCCAGAACACACCCAAACTGCCACACGCTAAGCACAGCTGACACCAACAGGACCAGGCAATAATGTGATTCAGCACCATGGCACTCCTTGAATGCTCCCGTGTGGAGCATGGGTACTGCAGGCCTGCAMTCCAGTGGGCAGTGGTGTGGATGARACCCATGGAAAACACAGTTTGTCATGCCTAAGGGCTGCAAAGCCTGCCATACTTAAGCCTGTTCTTAACCTTGCAGGATAGCTATTCTATAAATAACTTCCCAGCAGGCTGCTAGGCAAGAAACTTCAATGCAAGGGATTTTATGTCTCCTTGGTGTCTTTTTCCTTAATTGGACCTTCTTCTTGAAGATTCCCAAAACTTCACGCAAGAGCCATGCCCCCAAATTCAAACACCTGTTATAGCAGGGAATAAGCAGCCCTTTACACTCACCACAGAGAGAGCCTTGGAATGAACATGAATGGCAATCCCCTTTCTACAGGAACTAGATAACATGAACATGAATGGCCTGGAATTAGTTTCGGCAGGACTAGTTAAGAACCTGAGCTTCCTCTTTTTAAATAAGAGGGATACATGTAATTAGCAATCACTAKCACCAAAAAAGTTCAGATTTAGAAATGTGAGTGAAACCATTTAGTYCACCCAAGCCAGAAGAAATTTTATGTCTGTAGACCATGGTATTTTTAACTGGCATTTGCTCAGCATAGCAGAACTTAACACTCCCAAGATGTGCCACAAATTCTTTCCATTGTAGCTTAACAAAAGTTTAGGACATCAGGGTTCATGCTAAGCCCTTGTCTCATTGTGGGATGATGAATTTAACCAGTTTATTTTGAAAAACAATTGAGCAAAATTTTTATTGCCAAGTTCCATGTTTACCATATAATTTGATCCTAGATCAAAGGTACTCAGTTCATAACTGGAAAAGCTGGAGTGGGGGAACATCAGCTGCAAAAATACACACTCCCAGGCTTTGACAGCAATACTGCATCTACTTCCAYATTGCCATCATCTCAGGCACACATCTTCTCAGGCTAAGCTTTGCCCACAATAGCCTTTGTATAGCCCCCTCCAGCAAGCAGGCACACAGAGGTTTAAAAGTTGTCACTGAGCACATGAGAACAGTCCTGTGGCTGAGCCAGAGAAAAAATAGAAATCGGGTCACTGCTTCCCAGCTGTACTGGCTCTGCAGKGCATTCAGGAGGGAGAATGAGTAACTACTTGTGAGCTAAAGCCACTGCAGTCAGCAGCTCTGCATCTTAACACACCCCAACAGGAGAACAGCTGAGGAGACAACACCAGTTTTGAGAGCAGCAAGGCATCTGGAAAGGTCAGTATGTTTTTCAAGCCCTGCCTTACCACATTTCCACCCTGATGGAGTAGCTCACAATTATGCAAGGGTCACAGTTATTTAACACCTCACATATGTTCCCAGTCTGGTTTCAGAAAAGTAACCTTGAAGGAGCAGACACTGCTGCTAGAGGCCACTTGCCTCGTAGCCCTGGAKAAAGCCATATGGCAATGAACCTACCACATGAGATCTGGACATCTGTTACAATCCTCTCTGGCCTTGGGAATTTTGCTGGTATGGCTGCCAGCTTGCTTATGGCCACCATGATCTTGTTCCACAGGGTCAGCAGTGGCCGTGGGTCCTCCATGTGGCGGATGCTGTCAGATGGCACCGTCAGGATGAGATTCTCCACAGCCAGCTCTGCCCAGGGAGCAGGGTAGTGCCGGATACAGGCCTCCCACTGCCTTTCACAGCTCTCCCCTACAGCAACGACACAGAAAGTAAGTTAAACRCAGCTCTGACTTCTGAGAATGCTCACAGAGCTCAAGCTTGGAGAAAGAAATGACGATCCTGAAAATTTCTTGGAAACCAGTATGTRATAGTTGCGTGACTGAGGGTGGTGGCTGTTAAATAGCCAATCCTCAATCTGTTCTTGGGAGCTCCTCAGGCTCTTTAATAGGAAGAAAACAGAAAAGGACTGGCATACAGCAGAGCAGCATAGCAAGAAGAGGTCCCCATTTTCCATCAGAGAGAAGGAAGCATCGAGTTTCTCCAGAGTCTCATTTCTTCTTCTCCAGAAGAGATTTGCTGTCTCACATAACAACCCTGGTTCTGTTCAGTCTGACAGAAAGCAAGAAGAAATTGCAGCCAGGAGAAGSGAAACTGCTGGAAACACGGGAATTTCAGCAGAGATGTCTTGTAGGGACTAGAGATGGCCATATGGGGGCACAGTAAAGCAGGAAGAGCACAAAGCATTCTTTGCTGTGGCAGAGATCCGTTTTCCTCCCCCTAACGGAACGGTTTCCATCAGAAATAACAATTCCAATGAAATGTTGGTGTGGACAAACCCTGCCCATTTTGTGAAAGTTCTTTCACCTGCTTCCAGCCACATAGCAGGCTCAGAGTGACTGAGTGACTTAGCCTTAAGCGGAGGTTCATAGAATAGTTTGGATGGAAGGGATTTTAAAGGCCATCTGGTCCCACCTCCTTGCTAAGTGCAGGGACATCTTCAACTAGATCAGGCTGCTCAGAGCCTTGCCCAATCWGACCTTGAATGTTTCCAGGGATAAAGCATCCATCACCTCTTTGRGCAAGTTGTTTCAGTGTTCCACCACCCTCATTGTAAAAAAACTTCTTCCTTATACGTAGTCTGAATTGATCCTCYTTTAGTTTAAAAACATTGCCCCTTGCTCTATCACAAAAGGTCCTGCTAAAGGGTTTGTGCCCATCTTTCTTGGACTTGGCCTCGGTGAAGCTGTGCTGGCTGTCCCAAATCCATGTGCCTTAGCAYAGTATCTGGAAGGATTTGTTCCATGATCTTCCCAGGCACAGAGCTGAGGCTGACAGGTCAGTAGTGCCTGGGCACCTCCCTTCCCTTTTGAAAAATGAGCAGAAAAATGGGAATCCCAGAGGACAACACAGTAAGGAAAAGAAATGTGGATATTCCTAAATCCAATCATTTCAAAGACCTTCCTAAGCACAGGACCATCTTTACTTTCAGTCACTGGGACAGTAGCATTTGCGAGCAGCCCTAAGGCAAAAAGCACCGAGGTAAACAAACCTACCAAGCTTGAAGAAAGGAGCTCTGAYTGCCCCTTCCACCGTGATGGGCACGTTCCCCAGGACACTCTTTGCTGGTACCACGATGTAAATRAGGCCACCCCAGAGGCAGGAGATGGATTGTTTCTGGCAGGCAACATCGCAGGTGCGAATTACCACCGGTGCCCGTTTCAGCTCCTTGGCTTGAGAGAGATCATCCGAGTGACACCCAACCTGCACCTGCCAAGCAGAAGGGTAGGAACAGCTGGTCAAGGGTGTGCCAGTATGAGCTGGCAGACTGACCTCAGCACCCTGAGCTCTCTGCTGCAGCACTGTCCATGCAGAGCATGCACATGGAGTTTATAGCATGTGGTGATCAGAAGCAGTAAATACAGTTAATAAAAAGGTAAATTTAATTTTGTCCCTATCTCAGACAGTCTTACAGTTATACTCCCAATTATTATTGGCTCAACTACATCCTTCACCAGCAGGTCAGGGTACTGCAGTGACTTCTTCCACTGCACTGCACTTGCATTGATCATTTCTCCACCCTTCACCAGCATCGTAGTCACTTCCTGTAACATGATTTGGAGAGATGTGATCATGACTGGCCTCTTTTATTGTGCCTCTTCCTTGGAGCTCTTATGGTAAAACAGACAGTGTGTGGCTGCAGGAAGAGACAAAAGCACCTGAGGAAACCTTGCATTTCAGCTGCAGGGAGGGCATTGCATAAAATATCCCAGCAGGTAAGCATTTGTCTCTGTTGTATTTTGCACAAAACAGGATCCCAGGAAACAGTGCCTATCTGACCTGGAGACATCTGCATGAGCAGTAGTGACAGCACTGTCAAAAGAATTTCTGAGAGATCTGGAGAGGTGGAATCAAGTCTGGTTCATAGAAGGGCCCAAGTACTTATTTGGGTCTGAAAACCACCTTGATCAGTTCTCTTTGCACAATAACAGAACAAATACAACTGCCCTCACACTCTAATATCCCACCAGCACAGAACAGGAGGACTGCAAAAGAAGAGAGTGAGGACACAAGGTGAAAAAATTATGTCAAAGCATTTAAAGTGCCACAGGGTGGCAGCAGTAGGAAAGGACGGGARAGGTAGCAAAAGCCGCTCAGGAGAAAACCCTTCTCCGTGCTATTTTTGAGCGCTCASCCGACAAACACAGAGGTGTAAACCAACGCCAAGGAGAGAGAGAGAGCTCACCTTCAGACCTGCACCGACCACCAGGCAGGGGCACGTTACAACTGCTGTGTGCCCTTCGGGGAGGTAGAGTCCTGTGCTCCTCCAGGCTGTCTTYCCTGAAAGGTAAGACAACACAGTCYTAAAWWCAGTCAAGCACTTTGTCCTGACTATTACAGATCCTGGAGATTTCAAGTTGAAATAGAAGAATAAGCTTCTATCCTTTCCCTTCCCTTTGCTCTACACTCACAGAACCATCTTGCCTTTASCCAACCTGTCACAAATACAGTTTCAAAGAAATGAACAAAATAATCCCTCCATTAGCAAGCAAGCCCACTCAGATTTAAACTTCTGGAAATGCCAAGCTTAAATRTGCTTACTAGTATCTTCTAAAAATAAGGAAAGAAAACAAAAAAGGAAGCCAGAACGTCAACACCTCCTACACTCAGATCCTCTTATCCTAAAGCCCTCATAAAAAGTGCCAGCTATGGTGGTATTGCACATGGTTGAAGATGTAATGGTCGTAAAACATTTCCCATATAACAGACTGACAGTGGCATAGCATTTTTCCTTAGTAACTGGTCCAGAACGAAGTGGAGCCCACAGGAATTGTCATTTCTAGCTGACTGAAGTTATGAGAAAGCTTCAAAAGACCATTCTGTGCTAAGTATAACTGTAAGAGGGGTATCCCACCATACCACTACAACTCTGCATTTTTCTGGTCAGTGTTCCCAAGAAAGTGCAAGACTCCTCAGCATAAATGTCTTTTAAAAATTGCAATTTACAGGGCAAAACTGATCCATCTCTACTGTACTGATCGGGCAGATTCCACTCACTAGTTCTGACATGAAGGTTACTTAATCAYATTTCAATGCAAACACCAGAAATCTTAAAAAGAGCTGAACTGTCACAAAGCACCCAACTTACAACCTTTCCTGTCATCCAAGAAARCAGGACAGTTTTGTCAAGCAAAACCTAACCCAAGGAAAAATGCAAATTAGACTATATCACAATATTTTACCAGTTCRTCTCAGTTTTGCTGAATTTGCACCAAAGACAGTTTTCAAATGGTGCTCAGGGTTTGCTACATTTTCTTTCCTTTTTGTTTATGTGAAATGACACAAATTCAGAGTATTTCCTGCTTTTGTCCTGACATGTTAGTGCTAAAAACAGGGAGCAGTTATTCTACAACTCTTCTCTCTGCATAGCCACTGCACTCAGACATTGCAATTCCAGAACAGCCTCCTTTATATCATTAGAACAATTTGGAAACAACTCCTCTAAATCATATTCTAATAAAAAAAAAAAAAAAATCTGCCCAGGGGATAAAGCTTACTARTGGAATTTAACCCAGAGTTTGAACACATCAGTTGTGGGCAGGAATCTTAGCAAACTGGTACAGATACAAGGCCTAAGCTTAGACAAATCATTCATGGTGTAATTACTCAATACCTTGGCCTCAGGGGTGGTTCCCAAGAATTCCCACCGTTTTCAGCCTCTTGTTTTCACCCCCAAAAGCAGATCTTCCCTCCACTGCACTGATACACCAAGATGTGGGACTGTGTTATAGCTCAGGCTGAAATTATCCAGAGAACGAATAAACCTTTCGTTTCTGACTCCCACCTTTTTGTAGGATGGATCCATAAATGGCTGTATCAGCACAACTACGGCAAGAGCAACCTGCAATGTAGAGTCCAGGCTTTCTCAGAGAAGCTTTTGTGCCAAAGCCATTGTACCTTTGGTACCACTTGTTAGGGGTTCTTCTCCTGCCACCGCTTGTACCCCAACAGGGAGGAAGCAGACTTCCATGGGCTATTTCAGGGTGCTGAAATACAGGATCAGGGCTGGCCACAAAAGGAGCCTGTCTGCCACAGCCCTGAGGTCAGCATCCTCTCAAGCCCAGGATGAACTTGCACATCTGCTCCCATGTTCAGGCACACACAGACACAGGTACACTGAGAGCAGGCAYCCCACTGATCCCAGCATGAGAGGAAGAGAGAACACTCCTCACCTGGGTTTGTGCCATCAATTTCCACAGTGACAGGGAGGGCACAGACCTCAGCAGCCGCTTTGTGCACCAGGGCCGCGCTGTCGGTCATGGTTAAGGACAGCTCGGTGGCCATGCACAGCAGCACCGCCTCTTTGGAGTTGCTCTTGACGGGGCAGCGGCTGCTGACCTGCGGGATGCCGCTCCTCCGGAGCACTTTGGTCAGGATGCGGTGGAGCGAGGCGTACGCGGGGCAGTCGCGGGCCGGGATGCGCAGGAAKGCGGCACAGTCCTGAGTCAGCCGGGGCAGCCATCCCTTCAGGGGCTCCGTGAGCTCCCCGCACTCCTGCACCCGGGTGCTGAACAGCAGCAGCGCCCTGCGGAAATGGTAATGCTCGCCCGGCCCCACGGGACGKTGCTTGGCTGCCGGGCCGCTCTGCCCCAGGATGCTCAGCCCGAAGCGGTTCAGGATCCTGTTGCCGGGATATTCCGCCACAGCGGCTTTGCCAGAGTTCTGGGAAGCCCAGTACCAGGCCTGGCCTCCCACCAGCAGACCGCCTCCCTCTGCCACGAAAGCGTGGATCTTCTCRGCATCTCTGTCGCTGTAAGAAGAGCAGCAGTACACGCTGAGGTCACCTGCCAACTGTGACRCCTGTGTAGCTTGAGGTAGGAGGCTACACAGCTTCTGTAGCTTGGGATCCACCCCCACCGGCCCCTTCCTCCCGGCATCCAGCCAGGACACGGCGTTGAGCAGGAATTTGGCCAGCTTTGGCGAGCACAGCTGGCTCTCGTGGGTGGCCASCACCAGGCGGCCGCGGCCGTAGCGTGCGGCGGCCAAGAAGCAGCGGAGGGAGCGGTCCAGGCACAGCGGGAAGGACAGAGCTCCGTGCAGCAGCAGCGTGGAGGGGGTGCCCCCCGTCACCAAATCCAGCTCCGACACCCCGCGCAGCAGAAACTCGGCGTCCAGGCTCAGGTTGGCATGATGCCTGTAGAGTCAAGAGAGGTTCACGTTAGCCCCCAGCTCAGAATACTTGGGTTTTAAAAAAAAATTATTTGTGTCACAGCTGGATACACATGACTTGAGGAGTTCTTTTTGTAATTTCACAGAATATTCTGYGTTGGRAAGGACCCACAAGGATCACTGATTCCAACTCTTAAGTGAATGGCCCATAGGAGGATCAAACCCACATCCTTGGCATAATCAGAACCATGTCTGACCAACTGAGCTCATCTCAGTGGTCATCTTTGCTTCTTCTTTCTCCTTTATCCCAGTACATCATGCTGTCACTTCTTTAATTAAAAAAAAAAAAATCCATCAATACTTCATTTTTTCTTCTTTTAAAGCCAGTTTTTACAGCCAAGCAAATCTGTAGGAATATCAGCACTCATTTAGAAAAAGGAAATAGGTCAAAAGGAAGTTTCTAGATCACTGGCTTTGAAGAGCCAYTTGAAAATCTAAAAACATTGCAGAAACTCAAATATCAGACCCTTCAAATTTTTTTTGAACTTCAGGTTTAAACTGCACATGATGTGGAAACTGGCGTATCTCTTTGAAGAGAAACTCACTCCGTTTGCCTCATCYTAGCCTTTATCAACTAGGCAAGCCCAAAAAACTCCTCTGTGCCTTTTTCCAGGCTCTGCCACTGTTGAGAACTGAAGAAATGAGTGCTAGGACAGATGGGTAACRTGGACAGGCAGACACACAGCTAGACAAATAGTGAGTGACTGGATGAATTAGAGCCTTAACACAGACACCTCACATTACCTCASGCTGTTGGTCTCCACAATAAAAAGAGATTAGGCTGTGCAAGCTCTCTKATCTCTGCTATTTCCATATAACTCCTATATATCACTGTGGAGAAAGACACACTGAATTACTCTCATTTGCTTTGTGTACGCTTTTCCCTGGTTCTGCCAAACAGTTTCACCCCAACCCCTGTGAAATATCTCTTGTTACGTGGCCATTGCAGCCAACTCAGTGAGAATAAATGATGCTGCTCTTCTTCATGCCCATAGGACAGAAATTAAATCTGTAGCTCTTCTTTGGTTATTACTTTACTGAGACCCTTTGTCACMCAGAGCATGTGCCCAGGCATATGGCACAGCCCCTGCCTCAGACCGGAGTCCAATTCTCTGCACACAAAGCTGGCAGGAAGACTCAGATGTACAAAGCTGCTGTGTTACACAGAAATTAGACATTTACATTTCTCTGTGGCTCTGTATTCAACCAAAATCCCCCAAAAAAGCAACCCAAACAAGGTGTAATTCACCCTTAGCTGCCATTTGAAGTCTTGATAATTGTGRTGTATTTTTTTCTGCAGAATTCCCCACCCCTCTCCCCCTTCCATGCTCTGTCCATGAAGCAATGGGAACATGCTTGTGCCATGCAGGTGGTAACAAGAAGCAACCAGCCAATTTTAATTAAGCAACTTGATTTGTGAGCTGTGTTCTAAGCTTTTCACAGAATTCAACAGCAGAGCTCTCTACTACCTTTACTGGTAAACAACAAAAAGTATCAAATTACATTAATTGTTTAAAAATATTAGAAATTCAGTATTCTCTATCCACAAGAAAAAGAAGGTGAAGGGAAGGTTTGCAGGGAATTTTACTGTTATGGCTTTCACTACAGTGGAATGAAGCTGCCACACAGAGGAAGTGCAGCAGCACTAATGCTCCTGGGAAAACCTGCTGTGCCTGGTGTAACTCAGCAGAAAGTGGCAGRAGAAAGAGCCTGGATAGTCACTGGCAAGGGCAGAAAGATGGCAGTGCAACATCCACGACTCCAGTGCCTGGTCAGCTGTGCAATGTGAGTCAGAACAGCTCCAAGTTTTACACCTGATAATCCTGGATCCAAAGGGCCAGGCTGGAATCCCAAACAAACCAGGAGCATAGAGATTTCCTGGCCACAGCCTGTGTCAGAAGCTGAGAAGGGAGGAGGCACCCAGCCTCAGGTCTGGCCAGCTCCAGGGTCTCACCTGCAGAAGTGAATTCCTGCAAGGAACAGGCTAAACAGGTTTAGCAGCTGACAGCCAGAACCTGGCCCAGAGGGCTGGCCTGCTGCTTCATCTCCAGCCTGGTGTTCAGCTGTGGGAAAGTTCCCTGAATGTAGAGATGTGYGGGGAGAGGGAGAGGAGTTCATCCTCCTGTCCCTTTTTTGCTGTATTTCTCTCAGGTACATTTGATCAGGCAGGCTGCTCTAAAAGATGTCTCCCCTCATTTCCTTCCCCTCAAATGCATTCCCTGGGCCTGGCACTGCTGCCCTGGAAGCAGCTGAAGACAGCATTCTTTCCAGCTACAAAGAGKGAGAAGGTGCCCCTTTAAATGAGAAGGCAGMGGTTGCATCCCATCCTGGCTATTARAGAACCAGCATTCACCCTCATCCTCACCTCTCACCTCCCAAATCTTCCACAGACAACTCACCTGCATCACCTGATCAGTGATTTWAAGAGAGGGCAATTCAGATACTCACGGGACAACTAATGGGATCTTGGGAACCTTCTTGGCAACTTTGAAGAYGCCTTTTTCCACTGCATTTCCCGTGAAGTACACACCCGCCACACTGGTCACCAGGTTCCCAGGGAATTCAAACAGCACTTTCTCCTTGCCATGGCGACTCGCCCAGTACCAGGCTTGGCCTCCAACGAGCAGCCCTCCACCTGCTTTGACAAAGTCCACGATGCCTTTGGCCTGGGAGCTGTCATAGGCGTCYATGCAGAACACCCCCAGGGACGGGCTGAGCTCTGCCCCCACCTGCACTTGGATGCCAGCCCCAAGCAGCACCTGCGACAGGGAATCCAGCCGAGGGTGAACCCCAACCAGGGCTTCGGGGCACTGCTTGAGCCACCCCACAGCATTTCTGAGGAACTGCGAGAACTTGGGGTCCTTTAGGATTCCTTCATGGGAAACGACCACCATCCGGCCCTTCCCATACTGTGAAACAGCGATCAGGACCTGCTTCTTGGCGCTCAGGAGCACGGGGTAGGCAGCCTCCCCAACGAGGAGCAGCTCACAGGGGACAAAACCTCCCGTGAAGTCCCATGGCCCGACACCATCCACTAACAGCTCRTAGGTGGCAGAGGGGTTCATCTCCAGGAGCTCCTGTCTGGCAGAGAGAAGAACAACATCCATTACAGTAAAGCTCGGCAATGAGGAACAGGTCTAAGAACTCCATAGAGCGATTTTTTTTGTTGTTGTAGTCTAGTAGGAGCTCCAAACAAAGAGGAGTCAGATTTATGGACACAACTTTYTTAGGGATTTGTTTTTTTTTTGTTGGGATTTTGTTATCACACTATTTACCATTTAAATAGAAGTGACAAGTATATCATTATTATGGAGACAAAGTGACTTTCAACAAATTCCATAGAGRAAAACAGGGAAATAAAGATATTTACTTTCCCGTTAACCATTTATTTGAAGAGAGAGAGAGTGCCRGAAGCTCCAGAAAGTCTACTAATAACCTGCATGGGAGAGATGATTTACACAGGAACAGCCAGAAAATTAGAAGTCTGTATCAACACAATAATTCACAGTATAATTCAAATAGGAGTTCACATTTTAGCTATTAATTGGATACGTACAGAGCTACACACAGTGGCTACAACATGGTATTCCAAAGTTGTATTTTTCTACCTCCATTTACGTACTGTAAGGCCTTTCTTAGTATTAGGAAGTGCTGTGWGGGGAAGGAGAATCAGCAAAAGTGGAGCTGACCAACTTCCCTGGAATAATTATCAGTTTAAGGCACACAGCACTCAGGCGAGCAAGCCTGGGCACAGGAGATTGATGCCCTAGTTCCCTGATCCAAACTGCTTCACAATCTCAAGAAAATAGCTACCCTTTCCCCTAGCTTTGTCTCATCTGTTTTGCAATCTCAGAAGTAAGGAGAGTGGTACTGACCTCGACTGCCAAGCCCTTTGAGGTCTGTGAGTGACACGTGCTGTTAAGGTTCCCTCAGTTTGCAGGTTTGGCTCAGCTTTTCCCCGAAGTTGCCTTCTGCTGAGCTGGAGCAGCTGTGGCTGTGCAAACAGGAAGGCTTTGTGAGSTATGAGAGTATCACCCAGTCCCACCCAGTTTGTGTCATTCGGGATTCAGAAGAGTTGACTTTGAGCACGACACCTCCGGCAAGGGAAGGAGCTGCTCCGAAGGGGTGTGGACCTTTCCCTGGCAGCATCACGTGCCAACACCAGGCTTCACACACACTTCAAATCTKGCTGCCCTGAAAGCAAATCCTTGTCACACAGACACAGGAAAATGGCAAGTCCTGGAGCAGCTGCATCCTTGATCTGCGTTTGTCACAAGCCCCAGGGTGCTTAGACACAACAACCTGAWCACGAATGGCAGYATTGCTTATCCTCTGGAYATGCCTGGAAGCTCTGTTTTTCACCAAAACYGTCATGGGACTCCACTGTTGTTTTKCATATGATTCGTGGGTAAAGCTGCTGATTAACTAGGATAAGAACTACACTTCTTAGGAACTTAGCTTGATTGCTGGCTTAGCCTGAATCCCTGCTTTGTGTCCCTGGGTTTGAAGAAGCCCTACATGTAAAGGCAAATAGGAGGTCTAAGTGCTTCATTTAGAGTGTTTTATTGCRAATCATGCAGCAAAGTAGTAACACAGCCTTGGAAAACACTGAAGGGTTTTTTGGTGATTTCTGTGGATTTGATAGTAATGTACCTTTACTGGCACACTGACCATGATGCAGGGCAGAGGAAAAGCAGGTGGATAGTTTCAGCAACTCATATTAAATGATAGAATCACAGAACTACTGAATGGTTGGGTTGGAAGGGACTTAAAAGAACATCTAGTTTCAAACCTTTTGCCACGGGCAGGGATACTTCCACTAGACCAGATGYTCCAAGCCCCATCCATCCTGGCCTTGAACACTTCCAGGGATGGAGCATCCACAACTTCTCTGGACAACCTGTGCCAGTGTCTTACCATCTTTGGTAGAGAATTTCTTCTTAACATCTAATTTAAACCTGCCCTCTTTCAAGCCATTCCCCCTTGACCTGTCAYTACATGCCCTCACAACAAATCCCTCTCCAGCTCTCTTGGAAGGGATTCTAAGGTGTCCTTGAAGCCTTCTCCAGGCTGAACAACCCAAACAACCCCAACTCTCTCAGCTTCAGGTGCTCCAGCTCTCTGATCATCTTGGTGGCCTCCTCTGGACTTGTTTCAAGAGGTCTATTGTCTTCCTTGTACTAGGAGCCACAGAGCTGGATGCAGCATTCCAGGTGGGGTCTCAYGAGTACAGAGCAGAGGGGCAGAATCCCTCCCCTTGCCCTGCTGCCCACGCTACTTTGGATGCAGCCCAGGGCACGGTTGGTTTTCTGAGCTGTGAATGCACATTGCCAGGTCATGCTGAACTTGTGTCAAACCAACACCCTAATGTCGTGCTTGGCAGGGCTTTTTTCAATTAATTCTCCACCCAGCCTGTATTTGTGCTTAYGACTGTCCCTCAGTTATTCGATAGGAGGACAAGTCACAGGTCTAGGTCTGATGTAAGCTCAGCCCCCACCTCTCTTCCTATCACAGGATCTGAAAGCCAACATCCTACACTCTCGGCCTAGGAACACTGCTGCTTCCTGGCATTCATCCAGAACAAGGTGTGGCTGTCTCAGAAAGGATTTTAACTCTCTTAGGTGAAAGCAATTGTGACCATTCCTAATTCCTCTGTAATGGCAATTTCTCCATTTCAATTGTATTAAGCATTTCACACTGGAGAGAAGAAAGGAAGAGCACACGTTAGACCCAGAGCAGACCCAACTACAGATGATCTCCTCTTTCTAGAGAGAGAAGGGAGAAAAGTCAGCAGGGACAGAGAACATAAAAGTCTAACAAGAGTTGAAGGAAGCTGCAGAAGACTGAGCTGGATGTCTCTCATGTCAGTCAGGAGGAAACAGCCACTGGAGCTGGGCTCACACAGAAGGACGAGGAAGATCTTGGCTCCTGGCTGCCTTCCTTCTTAATGTGGAAGTAACAATTCTCCATGACAGTGTCTTGATTCCTTGTCTTCCCTCCTGCCCCAGGGAGTTCCCACTCCCTGCAGAGCTGAAAATATTGAGAGTAGGTATTGGAACACATATTTATAAACCCTGCCAGATGACTAATTCTCTCCTAGCCTTTCTTCTGTCCCTGGAAAAGGGACAAAAATGTGATGTGATGGGTTTCATTAAATGCAGACTTAAGATTCCATCATCTGCTGTCCAAAAGCCATCACAGGCAAGAGAGATGTGGTACAAAGGAAGGAATAGCCCCTGGCTCACTCAGGAAGAATATCTGTGAAACAGATGACCTGGGGGAGCTCTGTAGGTGAGTATGGGAATAGATTTTGTGTGTCAAATGGTCAGACTTTCAGGTGAGTCTCTAAGGTCTCTAAGGTGCTCATTATCAACAGGGTTTTAAACTGAAAGATTTGGATTTTGTAGATTTGACTATAAGGAAGAATTTTTTTATGGTAACAGTAGTGAGATTGGAATGGTCCTAACATCCAACCAGAACTTCCTCTTACACAGCTGGAGAAAAGGGATGGAGAAGATGGGGAGGAAGCCAGGCAAGAAAGCTTGCATGGGAAAGACAAAATTGGGAAAAAATACATTGAGAAAACCTTTCCAGAGATACATAGTAAAAGTTTAAAAAAAAACCAAAGCTAAATTCATCTAAGGGAAATAGAGCCAAATAAAAAGTAATTTGGTTGCAAATTAATGAGAACTCTAAAATTAGATCAAGAAAGCAATTACCAAAGGAAGCTACTGCAGGTATTTATTTATTTTTAACGATGACAATCATAAGAGTTATTGGGAAACAGACTGAAAATTGATAAAGCCTAAAAAAAATATTATTTAGTATAAGTGCAGCAGAATCAATCAGGCAATTTCCATGTGTAATTACTGTTGTTGGTATTATTTCCATGTGGCACTTCACAGCAATAGATTACAAAACATTACAATTTTCAAGCCTAGTAAGTGTTGGTGTGGTTTAAGGAATAAAACATGAATTGCCCATCCTTTCTGGTGGTGTTACCATGCACACATTAGGATATGCTCATTGGCTAACGGGATGCAAAGAAATAGAAAATCTGAATGTATAAGTCTGCACTTGTCCAGTAATCTTAATTACTTTCAAGGCAACAAAAGAACAAAATGAAAGCAGCTGATGAAACATGACCAGGTATTTAAAGATTAGTTTGGCATTTGTAAAGGTAAATAACATCTTAAATACAATTAATTTAACTAACTTTCTGTGAGTTGAAAGCAGGCTAAGAGCTATGATTGATAAAGACAGGGATACATGAATCCTAAGAGATGTCTATACAAACAAGTGCTGTTTAGTCTTCTTGAAAATTTATACCTGTGATCTAAAAAGGACAGCACATATCACATAAACGAAAACACCACATAAGAGAAATCAATGCACAGAAGCAAAGAAGAAATCATAACTTTACCAGATAACAATTTTGTTTAAAGGAGACCTTGGCTAATTTCAAGTCCTACGGCCTGTAGTTTTAGAAAAATGTAGACCATCTGTTGGTGAACAGGGAGTAGAGCAGCTCAGAAATCCCTGGGAAATGCAGACACAGAGCTCTTTTCCAGTCTGGTGCTGGGAAGGGTTGAGCCTCATTTGCATGTCTGCTGTAACTGCACAGATCATTCCCCTTTAGATGTTGCTCGGTTTTGAAGCAGGGGATGGGTGTAATGCCACTGCTTTCATTTGAAAACGTGCAGAAAAGAGGTCTGATGCTCTTTGTATGTGGGCCATGCCGATCTACTGCATTCCACAGTGATAGTAAAGAATATGGAAAAACAACTTTATCCCTCCTAAACTAAAAGGATGGCACAGGATTTGCTATATCCTGTTGGGGAGTAAGGGAAAACAGGACGATTCGGTGACGCTGACACTGAAGAACAGGCAGGGAGTAACTCAGGTGATGGGCAGCTTAACAGTCTATCAGCAACATGTCACACAAAATAAGAGTGCAGGGTAAGACTGAATGTTTGTGCCAAGGGTAGCACTGCTTATTGCAACAAAAGAAAATGTGCAATTCCATAAACTCGGCATTGCTTCCTTCTTATCATCGTTAGTTTTCATAATGCAGCAAGTGAAAATAATTAAAGCTATCCCTGATGTCTTAAGCCGTATTTTTTCCAGCTCAACGGAAGTGTGACACACCAACAGATGAGCATCTGGGGTTTCTTTTGGATTTTGAGAGTGAGCAAACAATCCCTCAAAATAAATGTCTGCTAAGTAAAAAAAAAACAAACTAGTTTATTTAGCGCTTATGCTACTGCAGCTATATAGATATTTATGATCGATGGATGTTTTAAAGCCTTATTTCAAATAACATGGGTGTACAAATTACCATTCTTGCCCATAGTGTATGAGTTACCTTTTTGGAATTAATTTCTCCAGCAAGGTCTTCACCACACTCAAGMCACACTGGGTTGAATTTTGTATTCCCTGGCAGCTGGTGTCAGGGGGTCCCTGCTGATGTCTGGCTGTCGGTCCATCTGCCAGCCAGTGGCCAAACCACTCAACACAGGATGGGGGGCTCCTGCCTTTATTCCTTTCTTACACCCTGTGCTCAACCCTTTCAAGCCAATCAAGCATGAACCCAGTGCTCATGATGAGCTTGGTTTCAGTTSCTGTTCCAATCATAAATGAATAGTCAGGGTCATTCCTTTTTTGGTTATTCTGTTTGCTGTTATCTCGAAATGTCATCTTTGAGCTTGTACAGACACGCATTCCTCACTTCTTTTCCCATTCCAGGGTATCTGTGGTGCCAGCATGGTCAACACAGCTGGGCAACTGAACTTGCAGCCCACAGCCTGTCATGGTGGGCTTTGGTGAACCCACACAGCACAGGGACTCAAGCCATGGCACTCTGGGGAACACAACCCAAAGGTCCTTCCTTCTTGATGGGCTTTAGGCCAACTCAAGTCCCACTCTTGCCTGTGCAGGACCCATCAATAAAGCTACATTTGAGCTGTGTTGCTCAATGCCATCTTCTGGGGTTTTTTTTGTCCAAACCTTGTTATCTTTAGCAAATCTTTATATAAACCTGTTCCTAAATCTAGCAYGTTGCTGACCAGCTTTAGATTGGCTTTGTGTCCTGGGAGGCTGTTCCAGATTCGCTGCAATTTGTTGGTTTTTTTCAGGACATTTTACTGCTCAGACTGTTCTCTGCTGCCTTAGGCAATCACCTCACTTGTCTTTCACTCTACCTGAAAGYTATTGCCAAAATTTTCATTTTCTCTTCACCCAAGTGTACCCATCAAGTTCTGAAATCTTTTCTTTGTGTCTGCAATATATCTTCTGAGAAGAAGCCTGACATGAGGCTCCTGTACAATGCTGTGGTACTATAACCAGGCCTAAAAAGAGGCTTAAAAAGGACGCTCTTCTGACGTGCCTTCCTTCCATCCATACTCTAGCAAAAGAATTCTGGCATTGACATCACCCAAAATACTCACTGTCCTTTTGCTGCTGTCTCTTGTCCCCTTTTCCATAAAGCCCTGCACACACAGCCCTTCAGGGAGGCCTTCAAACAGTATCTAAGCAGTCTTTGAAAAGTTACTAAGGGACATAGCTTGCAGTACTTGGTTTAAATTACTCACATAAGGCTTGCTATGTTGAAAACAGTGGGATGGATGCAAATATGAGATGTACAACATCTGTAAGTGATCTCCACTGAGAGATCGACTTTCCTTTCTACTACTTATCAGTTTATTACACTTGGTTCTAGCATGTTTGGCRGTCGTAAATAATTTGGCATTAAACTACACATACTGTAATTTCCAAAGGCTGGATTATGAAGGATATAAAACACATGGCTGAAAAAGTACCACTCCCAAACAGAAAGTTCACTGCCAAACGTGAAACAGAATGACCTGCAAACATTTATTTTAAACAAACATATATTTGGTTTATTATTAGAAAATTTAGATGAAAAAAGAAGCCAGATTAATTGAGAGCATAAGACAACTTGTGTGCTAGTGCTGACTGGAGACTGTAAATTTAGCACCATACAGACTCATCAGATGAATAATTATCTGTTTTTCCTGTGCCTCCCCCAATAAGACCTGCTAGACCTGCTGGACCAGAACCAGCTTAGATGCTTCTGTTGGTGTTTCTCAGTATATCAGGGTCGAGAGTCTATGCACAGAACCAGCTTTGTACCTCCTACAGATTTAATCTKCAATCAAATAAGTCATCCATGTTAAATTGCAAATCGAGAGCAGCTAGAAGCTTCTAGACCAAATGCACACAGAAACTGCTATTCTTCTCTGCCTTCTCCCTACTTACTCAGTTTGAAAGTAAACTGAAGTGTACGTTTGCATGGGGTTGAAAASCATATTCTTTCCCAGGGGAAACCTGTAGATTTTGCAGTTAACACCCAGCTGCCAGAGTAACTGCAGGTTCTTTTCGTCTCTTTTGCTAATACTTTCCTTTGGCACCGGCAGAGCCCACCTGAGGCTGCTGGGGTCGGTGTGCACCAGGCACAGACGCAGGTTTATGCTGGCACAGAGCAGCTCCAGATTGCACGGTCAGGTCAGGCATAACCGGYATCCTCACGGAAAAGCTCACACTCCAGGGATTTGCATTGCCCGGTGCCGCGACAYGGCAATGCGGCTTGGAAAAGCGGCTCCGGGACACTGCGCGCCTGCCTGCGAGCCTGCCGCCTTTCACCTTCAGGCACCGCTATTGTCACCGAAGGCTCAAGCATCACGCTGGGGATGCAGCCGCGGCAGGGGCAGCAGCAGCTTGCGGCGGGCGGGGCTGCACTGCGCCGGCCCCGCACCCACGGGAAAGCAGAGGGAGCGGGCGGGAAGGAAAGTTCAAGAAGAGCCGGGAAAGGTGCCGCCCTATGCGAGGAGTGGGCAAAGCTGCGTGACCGGGGGGCGGGTGTTAAAGGYTTGCAGGGGGAGGTTGAACCCACTTATCACTTTTGCTTTCGTTATTTATGGCCGAGATGATGAGTAAGGTTCTGCTCTGATTTTACATCACTGGATCTTGCAAATGGTTTGGGCGAAAGTACCATACCGCCCGTGAGGCATGGACAGATGCTGAGCAGAACAGAATTAGACTGGTCTGCTAATTCCTGCATATTTGTACTAATGTTCTTCATTTTCAGAGGGAGCGCCTATTTTTATTTATGCATCCCCAAATACTCCAGCAGCAGGTCGACGCACAAAACGGTGCCACTTTATCCGGATGGACAAGCCACAGAGCTTAGGCTCTGTGCCCTAAACATGTCTTTCCCTTTCCTGGTCCGGGGTAACAAATCGCTTTCAAGAACATGGCTCCAAAAGGGATCCAACCAAGGGATGTGGAGCTGCATACTCGCTGCCGGCACGGTKCTTCTGTGCCCACTTGTACCGCCTTTCCTGGGACCATCCACCACAGCGAAGTGGGTGAAAAGAATACAAGCCCACGCATCTGCACAAGGCTGCAGGGAGGGTTAGTTTTATTTTATTGTGCAGCTTGCAGTAAAACTTCCCYAGGGTAAGGCGCAGCAGCTCCTCCTCGCTGCCGAGCCGGGCTCCCCTGCATCACCAGCGAGAGGTGGGCGCACCTGCCCTGCAAGCCCAGCGCTGTAAAAGCGCGCCCTCCCTCCTGTCATTAAAAAGCTCGTCTTCCTCTTCCTCTCCTCCTCCTGTTCTTGTCCTTCGCCCCCCAGCGCCCCGGAGTGTATCGCGCCAGGCGGCTGCCTTACCCCCGCCCCGCCGGCGATGGCCTCTCCGCCTCCGGGGGCGACGCACACTTTCACCCCGGCCCCTGGCACTGCCGGGYGCTTTGCGGCAGCCCGGCGGCCGCTCTAGAAACTTCTCGGTCCCTCCCTCTCCCCTCCCCTTCCTCCTCCTCGGCGACCAGGGGCTGGCGCTGCGGCGAGAGCAGCAGGGAAGGAGGTGTGCGGCGCCCGCCCCCACCCGCGCTGCCCGGAGCCGGAGGCGCAGCCAGGCGCTGTCCCAGCCCCATCCCGGCGCCCAGCGCAGCACCGAGCCCGCCAGGCAGCCCTTCCCTGCGCAGAGGTGGCAGCAGCAGGCGGCATGACGGCGGAGGAGATGAAAGCGGACGGAGCTCCCCTGGAAGGGGTGGACATCACTCCCAAGCAGGATGAGGGCGTTCTSAAGGTACCGGGCTGCTGTTCCCCATCCCCACCCTCCGCGCTATTCGGAGGGGTCCCCGCGCCGGCGGGGAGCGGGGGAGGAAAGAGGGGCGTCATTGCCTTTGGCCTACGAGCCGGTGCTCCCGGGCGCCGCGGCCCCACCGGGCCCATTGTGTGCCCTGCGGGGAAGGGGACGAGACGGTCCCCGGGCATTCAGGCAGCGTTGGCGCAGCGCGGGCGATCAAACAACAGCGGCGGGAGCGCGGAGAGGGGGAGCGCGGAGAGGGGGAGCGCGGAGAGGGGGAGCGCGGAGAGGGGGAGCGCGGAGAGGGGGAGCGCGGAGAGGGGGAGCGCGCCCCGGCTGCGCAAGCGCTGCCCGGCCGCCCGCAGGGGCTCCCACGCGGCGGCGGCTCCGCGCTCCTCCCGGCGGCTCCCGCTCCTCCCGGCTCCCACCTCCCCCGCCGGGAGAACTCGGGGTTACGGGGAGCTGCGCAGGGAAAAGGCGCTTCTCGCCGCCTTCGGGCTTTTCCCGCGATTTGGGGCAYGGTGCGGGAGGGGAAGCCGAGCTGGGATCTCAATCGGGCTCGCCGCGCGGGTTTTGGGGGTCYGGGTCCATCCCCGCCCCCCAGCACGTGTCCGGGGCTGGGAATTAAAGATGGAGCCCCGGCAGGGCACGTGTGCTCGGTGCCCGTGCCCGGCGCTGCCGCCCCTCAGGCTCTGGCCCGGGGCTCTCGGGGGTGCGGGCAGYCCCCGATCCCGCGGGGTCCCCGCTCCGCTCCGGTCACCCCCCGGTGTCGCTTGGCGGGCGGCCCGGCAGGTCCCTGGCGCGGTGCGGTGCACTCCGGCCGAGCGGCTGCTCTCCTTTGTACTGGGGAGCCTGGTGATAAGGGCAGCAGGATTTAGACCGTGAGGGGGAGTTGCACGAACTTCCTCTGCCAGACGTTGCCTATTTCCATATCTCTAGAAACTTCCTTAGGCTCCACTAAAAACTTCAGCGATTATTAGAAGTGTTATTCAACCGCAATTAAAATTTCGAAGTTACGGTGTTCAGAAGGAGAAAAAGGCGCCACAGCAAAGGCGAAATTCTGAGTTTAACCTTTAGAGCCTTCTGGTTTTAAAGTCTGGGTTCGTTATGGAGGCGCTGTCTCACGTTCAGGAGGGTTATCAGGGAGCAGATTGAAGATGTTGGCTTCTATATTCCTGCTTTCTCATGTTTCCCGCTAGCATGCTTAGGTGACRATTTCTGGATTTTGCACATAGTGCAGTATCAGATCAGAGTTGTCATCTGCATGGCTGCCCCACTCTCGCAGCCCAGATCCCTCGAGCGTGGTGCAAGACAGTGAGGGTCTGCTTAATTCATGCAGTATACCTACTTCTTGGTGATGGAGAAGCAGCAGGTGTTTTTGGGTATTCTACTTAATTATTTTTTTAGAGGAGGTGAGTAGAAAATACTAGCAAATAAAGAGGGGTTGTGAAAATCASAAAAATTGAGATTGTGAATTGATAAGCAAAACACTGCAGAGGTCATGAAGTCCAGCCTTCATGGATATTTTTCTCCTAATTGCTGRAGTGCAAAATGCATGCATTGAAATCAAGGTTCTAGCTCTGAACTAACCTACACCAATTTTGTACAGGTATTGTTGCAGTGATTCCAGGAGTGTGTTTGTTTGTGGATCAGCTTTGTATCAGAATAGTATCCACAGTTTTTTGCCTGATATTGCTAAATATGCTTGCACAATTTCTACAGTAAGTATTTAAGTTTAGAAATARACTATTTGGAATCCCATATGAACTGAAAAATCCCATTTTTCCATCTGAAAAGGAAATGTAAACCTTAGACAAAATAGGATCACCACATTCAGAAGTGAAACTTCAGTCTCCTCAAAGTGGAACAAATGCAGAAATATAAATATATTTCTGTATAAATAATGAAAATGATATATTTGTTATTCTAGAATACTTTGGTATGACACTACAAGAATATTGCATTTGGTAAAGTTTAGTAAATTTCCATTAAATGCGGTAAGTTTTCCAAAATTACTTCATACTGGCTGCTTTAAAGTGCTAGTTTGGATCCACTTTATATAGATTTATGTCTAGGCATGGTGTAGGTTAGGTTGTTTACCTGATTCACATGGGTTTTTTCCTACTTTGTTTCCTTATCTCTGTGAGAGTGGTTGCTTGARCTTTTGTCTTCCTTGGGGAGACATCAAAGATTATTTCTGTAATGCTAATAACTGCTGTAGTGCTGGTGTAGGATAAGAACAGGGCTGTGCTGTGTGAGGTCAGGCATCCCTTTTCATGCCGAGCATCCTCTCCTTAGGAAACAGCAGGTAGGATTTTTTTTTTAGGTTTTGTTTGTTTGTGGGTTTCTTCTTTATTTATGCATTCAATGAGGTGCTTTCAGCTTGTTAAGAGTCTGATATTGTTGATGATAAATTTTGGCTTTAGATGGAGGGTACTGGCATTTCAGTTGTGTAGTCAGTTGCAGAGTTGGTGGGAGGCCAAGTGGGAGATCCACAGTGGTGGGTTGCAGGAAACTGAAATTTGTGAARGAGACTCCCAAAGGTCTTTGTCCTTCAGTGAAAAACATGATTGGTATAGAAAYATGACATTTAAAGGACAGATGCCTTGTAAGTGCCCTTGAATAGATGTTTATCTTGTATAACAGAATGTTTTCCAGGTCTCTCTGATGCAAACAGATAGGGTCTTCCACTGGTCCCCTTTTTCCTGGCTAAGATAATGCAGCGCTTTGGCTCAGAGCTGGATGCTTTCWGTTGGTATTGGAGAAAATTCAAATTTGAACTTTGAAACCCTGTGGTTTCACCTCCTTGCCTATATGTCACTATTACTCTCTGGATTTAAATAAACCTCAAATGAACAACAGAGAGATTGTCCCATCTTGCCTTCTGAATARTGTGGTTTTATTTAATACCTGTCTTGCTGGGCAGACTGGGGAACCCCCTGAGAAGAAAATCAAATCCTTACAACTGTATGTGAGACATACAGGTGGGCTGGCCTTCATGTCAGAATTGTGGGGAGACAAAATTAGTGCAATATGGTATTTTTTAAATGTTACTCTGTACCTGCATGGGGTGAGACTGCTAACTTTYGTTTAACTGCCTGGATTAACTCGAGTAATTTCAGATTACATGTTGGAATAGATTTTGCATGGAAAGAAGCACATTATTCTCTGGCTGAAATGCTTTGCTTAGCACAGTGAATTCAGGTGTGATGATAGAGAAAGAATGAGGCGAATACTTGAATAAAGGAAAGAAAMAAGCCTGTCTAATAATTTGCCAGTGTAAGTTTCAAGTACATTTAAAATCTTGTAGAGGCAAGGTAAGTGAKGTGGCCAAGGATGGATGCAGAGATCTGTAAGCTGGTGCCAGCTGTTGCCTATTAAATTCTYGTATCAGAGCACAGCCATCTTGAGGTTCTGAATTTGCAGCACTGCTAATCTACAGAAAGAACAGTCAGTCCATTTCCAGGTGACTGAAGGAAGCCTGCAAGTCCTTTATTTACTGAAGATGCATGCATCTAGGTATTTGTGATTCGTGTCCAATGGGCAGGCTTGGTTGCCTGATCTCAGTGCTGATTGCTGTTTTCCCAGGTTGTCAAGAGAGAAGGCAGTGGGATGGAGTCTCCAATGATCGGTGATAAAGTGACTGTCCATTACACAGGATGGCTTCTTGATGGCACAAAATTTGACTCCAGTCTGGACAGAAGAGACAAATTCTCATTTGATTTGGGGAAAGGTGAGACCTTGTGTTTGGTATCGATCAGTTTTGGTAATAATTAAGATGAGATTTCCTCGTGTGTCTGGCTCCTTTGCTTTTCCAAGTTGTTGCTTGTTTTCTGAGTTTATTCTCTTGGAATGGCCCAGTCAATGTCTTGGAGATTTTTCTGAATGAGAAAACTGTAGTCCCTTGAGAGGCCTGCTGAAGTATTCACAGGCCTCATAAAAAGCACTCCAGGGCAGCAAATCTGCCCTAAAATGTGTAAATAAAGGGTAATTTAAAATAGTTAGAATATGCATTTTATTGGCTGGGCTTTTTTGGGGGCCAGACCTTTGATCCAGCAAATCTTATTACTCAATCTTGTATTTTTCCTTGGCAGTTACTTACCTTCTACTTTTAAAAAATAGAAAATACCTCCTTTTTTAAAGAGGTAAATTGATTACATGGCCATTTGAGATGATATAGTGTACCTGTTAATACAAGATGAGTAGAAAGGCTGCTTGATGAGTAGAAAGGAGCAGCAATTAGAAGAGCTTGAGTAAGAGAGAAAATTTTGTAACACCTTTTCTTCCCTTTGAGAGGAATGTTACTACTTTCCTCCCCGTTTCTGTTACAAATGTGTGTAACTTTTAGTTACCACTTGTGSGGTTCTTTGCCAACTGATAAAGCCCAGACAGAAAATGCCTTTGGTTTGGATTGTTTTCAAAATAGGAGCCGCCAGTCTCTCACCCTGAGGCCTTTCTCTGGGAAGAGTTTATTGTTACTTTCTCCCCCTTGAGACTGTGCCAAGCACTTCAGCCMGTGTCTGCTTGGTTATTCTACGAAAAGAGTTGCTACACCTAGAATGAAGAAATGTTTGGGCCAAATTTGGGTCCTTGGGAAACTTTACAATGTGATTAGGCTTAAAATTGGTGTGCTTAAAATTGATGTATTTTTACTGCCTTAGCTTTTGTGTACTAAAAGTGATGATGCTGAGTTTCAGCTGATCATGCTTTTCATTGTGTGATTGGCATTTGACTCGTGCAGGTGAGGTGATCAAAGCATGGGACATTGCTGTGGCCACTATGAAGATCGGTGAAATCTGTCGGATTACGTGTAAACCAGAATATGCCTATGGCTCAGCTGGGAGCCCCCCAAAGATACCTCCCAATGCTACACTGATTTTTGAGGTAAGTGAGAGATGGTCACTGAAACTGTACGCTTGAAAAATGTGATATCCTTTCAAAAAAAGATGGTTAGGTTTTCTAAAGAAAATAGTTTGGTCAGTTTTGGTTACTGTGGACAGAGTTTTAGCCTGGCTCCTACTGCTCTGTGATGGCTCAGGTTCCCTTCTTTTTGAGTTTTTAAAACATTTGAATGATCTTCAGTGTTCAGTTGTAATTTTGCAGTTATGGAGTGATTTGCAGCAGGAAAGTGAAGGCTGGGAGGGCAGACTGTCTCTGTGACAGACTGAAGTAGTTCAGAAAACAAAATCTTTAAACCACTTTGTAATATATGATATGTTAAAAGCTTTGAAGTTTTCAACAACAGGAAGAGCAATAAATACCCTCAGTAACACATTTTTCATACTTGTGTTTTCTTTGCAACATTAAGGTAATCTCTTCCAAGCTATTTCAGGGAGAAAAGAGGTGATTGCCCCATGTAAATACAGCTGGAATACAGTATTTGAACAGCCCTGCAATTAGGAGCTCTCTTCTGTAGAGCTGAGCGTTTTAATAAACCTTAAAGCACCRTGATACCAGTTTGGATTCAGATTGCTGGTTCATTACCAAAGTCTCTGTGCATCCAGGCTACACTGATCAATCTTGCCACCACAGATAAAGTCATGTTCACTCACTTSGTCCCTGTGACAGGCTCAGCAGTCCTGAGTTTGGCAGCTGGGTAACCCAGCTTGACAACTCACGTGGCCAGCTGGTCTCCTGGAGATGAGCTGCATGTCTTGGTGAACATGGAGCCAGTTATCCTTGGTGTCTCAACCYCACCAGGAGAGGAGAGAATTTGTTTCCTACTGATCTTTAAGTTATTCCCCCCCACCACCTTCCCCCTCCTTCCCAAAAGGGGGTGGAAATAGCAGCTGTCTCTTGTGTGTTATTTCAGAAGTGAGAATARTTGCTCAGAATGCTCAGGCTTGTGTTTGATTTTTCCATGGAGGATGACATTAAAGCTTTTTCTGCAGCATACCCTGACAGTCTCAACAGTGGTTGGGGAGGATATATTTTTCTTGCTGCTGAAACAGTTCAATTTGCCAATAATTGCTTTAAAATAAATTCTACCTGAGAGAAGGCAGGCTTTTTTTAAGTGCAATTTTTGAAATTACTTTGCTCTAAAGCACTTAATCAATGGAAAGGAATCCTTCAGTTGGGGGCATAAGGAAAGTTTTAAAACTGATGATTGCTCTGAGATTGAATGTGTTATCTGAGACAGGTAAAAATAACTCATGGAGTGAAGACTGAAAGTGTTTAGATTTTATTGGAAACAGTTGGAAACATTGTTCATCTGTTAAGAGGCTGAATTATATATAGAATCATTGAGGTTGGAAAAGACCTTTAAGTCGGTGGAGTGCAGTCATGAATCTGGCTCAGCCAAGTCCATTACTAAACCATTRACCCAAGTGCCACATCCACACCTAAATACCTGCAGGGAGGTGACTCAGACCCTGGGCAGCCTGTTCCAGTGCTAATAACCATTCTAAACCTCCCCTGCTGTGCCTTGAAGCCATTTCTTCTTGTCCCGAAAAGGGACAGAGAACCTCCTTTCAGGGASTCATAGAGAGTGAGAGGGTCCCCCTGATCCTCTTTTTCTCCAGGTTAAACACCCTCAGCTGTTCCTCACAGGGCTTGTGCTCCAGACTCTTCACCAGCTCATTYGCCYTTCTCTGGACCCATTCCAGCACCTCAGTGTCTTTCTCRCAGTCAGGAGCCCAGACCTGGATGCAGCATTTGAGATGTGGCCTCACCAGTGCCCAGTGTGGGGGGACAATCCCTGCCCTGGTCCTGCTGGCCACACCATTGCTGATACAGGCCAGGTGCCATTGTCCTTCACATAACTGGATATTGTATTCACTTTACCTTGGGATAGTGATTTGCATTTTTTTTTTTTTTTCAATGGGCTTCTGAGTAATAGGATTGAAGATATTGCTAGCAGGTAGTGTCCACTGAGAGATGACAACTTACTTACTTTGAGTACATCAGAATTAATACCTTTGTTTCTGAAAAATCGTATCATGTAGAGCTGTTCATAAGCAGCGTTTTCTTACCCAGGAATCTGAAGTTACTCATGGCTTACTTTTATTGTATCAAACGACACATGTTGGAGTGCTGTGTGCTTCTATGCWAGTGATACTAGGTGTAATCAGAGCTGAGCTGGTGATGGAAATGCAAGCTAAAAGCTCAGGGCCTTTTACCTTGGCAGCTCGGTGGAGCATTCTTAAGCACTTAGCACCTGCTACAGAGGATGCACGTGGTCAGCAGAAAGCAGAGAAAACTTCGATTTGTCATTTGTCCATTTGTCATTTGTCGTGCAGAAAAGATAATACCTAGCATTGAGATAAATAAAAGCATGAACCACAAGATGGGATTTGTTCCATCAGACTACCCCAGAGTCTCTCCAATGTATTCACCCAGGTTACTCCCTTCCCACTGGTCTTTTCTTAATGCTGCCAGTCTGGCTTCTCCATTTTCTGGGTGTGTTTTCAGATAAAAGTAGCGTTTCATTCACGAGTCTTGATATTCCCTAATGCCTGCCTATGCAGTCATGTTCAAGGGAAAAAGGGAGAAAGAAAAGCACCAAAGCTGCCTATGGTGGTTTGGTGCTTCCCTGATAAAGCAGCCTGGGGCTCACTGGCTGCAAAAAGTACACAGTGCTGGGTGTGTCCTGATCGGGGGTGTGGGTTGGAGCTTAGATCCAGAAAATTTTCCCAAGTTTCATTAGGTTAAAGTGACTTCTGGCTAGTATGCCTCTCAAACAGCTAAAGTCTCTTAAATTTCCACTTTGGTTTTATCTASTTTCACTTTTTATTACTTAACACAATGTCAGCATGGTTCTTTTGCAAGTGTTTATCACCGTACCAAAATTTTGTACAAATTGCCTTAAAAAAGACCTYCTAAAACTTACATTAAGAGCTTTTGAACCTGTGTCATCACATCAATATGTCTTTATTGACATGAAGTAATGCATGCCCTATGGYTTGGAAGTTCTTTTTTTCTTTTTTGATCTGGCAGTGGTTTGTTTCTTCTTCCTTATAATTGCGTTTGCTGAGCTAAATGAACAGATAGATTGTTCCAGTTGGGAAACAACAGATAGGTTGTTCAAGTTGGGAAAAAAAAGAAGGATGGGACATACCTGTGTGGTCATTAGTAGGATGTTCAGGAATTACTTCTTTCAGACTGACTGAAGAGAAAGACCAGAATATTATTTGTTGCTAAGTATCATTCAAATTAAAAAGTGGAAGTACTGGTGGATATTCAATTCCTTTTGCATTCCAGGTATCTTAAGTCCAGTGTCAGGAATCTCCTGAAATTTTTTTTTTTTTTTTTGTAAATGGGGTAGTCTAAACAATGCTGATTATAATGGTTTGCTTTTTTGTGCTGTTTTCACTATTTTACTCAAACAGAGGATATGATTTTTTTTTCCCACTTCATAGCAGCAACGACAAATATCTTTTGTAACTTGACTGTTTTTCTATGTCATAGTGGTATTGCTACTTGAAACTATGATTTACATTTACTTGGGAGGGCATGTGAAGATTCAGAGATTCAGACTGGATACCTATCTCTCCCATTAACACTAGCTYTTAAAAATCCTAAACAATTTGTTACAGCAGTGAGTTTGGAGTTTTAGAGATTTCTGCAGAGCAAATACTTTGAGTTACTAAATTGATGCAATGAGAATAAATGCAAGGCTTTTCTTCCCTCCACAGATAGARCTTTTTGAGTTCAAGGGGGAGGACCTCACTGATGAAGAAGAYGGTGGCATCATCCGAAGAATCCGTAAAAAGGGGGAGGGCTACTCCAAGCCCAATGAGGATGCACTTGTAGAGAGTAAGTGTGTTGTTACACAAATAGCAAATGGGTTTGCCATRTGGGTTGGCAGGCCTTTTCCACAATCTACAACTCCTTGTCCTGAGGGAGAGCAATACATGGTTTCTCTTTTCTTTACCAAGTAACTTAACAACCTAAAGTAAGCTTTCCTTCTCCTGTTTCTAGCAAGGTTTGCATTTTCCAGCAACARTTGTGTTTTCTAGTTACAGATTCTGATACTGAATCTGTTAAAGTGCTTATCTGATCACAAAAGGTGATTGAGTCCCATAAAGTATTTCCATGTGCTGAGGAACAAGAGGGGAAGTCATTCTGGCCCTTGTCATTGGAGTGGAAAAAACAAACACTTAAAAAACAAAAAAAAACCAGGGTTGTTAAATTTTACGGCAGAGGTCCTGTTTGCTGCCAGTAGCCATGTCATAGGTAGCTGCTAAAAGAGAAAAGCGAGTTTAGAAGGAGGTTTTGGCACTCTGTATGTGCTACCTGTACTCCTGGTGCCTGCCCATTGCAGGGCAATAGAAATATATAGAAACCTGATATATATATAGAAACCTGATTTCTGTCTCTGTTGTTCCGGTTTTTRTCACCAGTCCAGTTTGAAGGCCGACATGGAGATCGTGTTTTTGACAAGAGGGAATTGAGGTTTGAGATTGGAGAAGGTGAAAACTTYGATATTCCTCATGGGCTGGAGAAAGCAATTCAAAAAATGGAGAAATCTGAGGAATCTGTGTTCTATCTCAAACCCAGGTATGCTGTTTCTGGTATTTGATACTGSAAGGGCTTATATTAATCATCTGGCAAGAAAGAAATGCTTTTTTATAGTGCCTTTCAGCTTTTTTCAGTGCTGTGGTAAAASTTGGATTAGCTCCAAAAAATAGATGTGTGAGAAGTATAGAGCTAAGGTTGCTATAGAACTAAGGTCACTTTACCACTTCATAATGAAGCACTGGCACTCCAGAAAAAAATTATATAAATCTCTGTAATGTTGACCTCTGAATATTTTTTTAAAATGTTGTTGCCCTTTAACTTAGATTTTTGTGATCCCTCTTTTGGACTGCTTACTGTAAAACTGTGTGTGTGTAGACTTGGCTATAGGCAGAATTTTCTCTTTACAGTGAGAACACTGTCTGAGACAAGTGGAGTTGCACAGATTGTTTTCATCAGACTTTAATTTATTCCAGTTTTTACTGATTTTTTTTTAAACTGGAACTGAGCCTGAAAGGAGCAGGAAAGAAAAGCAATGTGATCTAGAGGGTTTTCCTGCTAATATGCAGCTTCTTACTGGAGTTTCACTGGAGAATTCTGTAGGCATTTCCTGTTTATCAGATGATTAGCAGCATGTTAAGTGTACAGCTGCTCACCTAATCTCGGTGAGATTGTCTCTGCTTTTCTAAGAATAGAACTGAAATACAGGTGCTCTGAAGGCAACACTCAGTTTCAGAACATGAATATAAAGCATGACAGGTATAACTTTAAAGTTGATTCTTTTGGTTTGGCTTTTTTTTTTTTAATGGAGTGATAAATTGCTTTTCTTCAAGTAAATTAAGAAAAATAATAACAGGGACTATGAAGAGATTAATGAAATCAACACGAGGTTTCTTTGTTGCTTATTTCTACCTAGTGCTTACTAATTTTAGAATTGTACCTAGAATTCTTCCAGCCTTTGTGTCATGTAGTAATGATTTATGCAAATCCCAAATTTGCACAGGTTTTTTGTCTCCATCTTCCTATATAGCAAATACAGCTGGATGGATAGTTTTGAACTCTCTTCCTTATAATGTTTGTTTCTCCCTCCCCACCCCCATTTTACAGCTATGGTTTTGGAAGTGCTGGGAATGAGAAATTTAAGATCCCTCCAGACGCAGAGCTGCAGTATGAAGTGAAACTCAAAAGCTTTGAAAAGGTGGGAAGAAGAGATGAAATCCCAGAAAGATCCAGGGCTGGGGGAAGAAGTGGGAGTGCAGTTTAAACGATGACAATGGAATCCTTGAATGGTGATGTGAAACAGGGAGGCCACTGTTGCCAGAGATGATGGTGACGTGCTGGGAGCTCTTGGCTGAAATGATCCTTATTCTTCCTGTATCCCTGCCTGCTGCCATCTCTCATGCTCTAGGCTGGTTTCCAGTAGCAGTGCAAAGCTCTGCTTTGCCTTACTTTTCCCTGCCATCCTGTTAGTGGGAAKCAGCAGAGCCACTTTATTCCTCTAGAAGTTGTGTTGTTGTATTGAAGTTGACTTGAAGTGTTCCTGTTTGTGTAGGCTAAGGAGTCTTGGGAAATGAACACAGATGAGAAGYTGGAGCAGAGCTCTATTGTGAAGGAGAGAGGCACTCAGTACTTCAAGGTAAGTTACAGTCCCCAAGTTTTAGTAGCATTTCTTAGTCCATGTCATGAGCTAATAATAAAGATTACAGCTTCTGTCATTTCTGAGTGGTGTTCATGGTATTCTGTGAGATTCTACAGGGAGAACTGCAGGTGAACGTGTCTTTAAAAAAAAAAAAAGTAAACTCAGATGGATTATCCAAAGGACTAACTCTGCAAGAACTCTCTGCTGTACCTACAGATAACTTCATGGTGTACACAGAATAGTAGTGAGGTTACAGTATTTCGGTTCCTGCTATRTGATAGTGTTGTGAATGAACAACATTCATTTGGGTAGAGATGTGTGGAGAAGCTGTTTAAAGCAATTTGACTAGCTAAAGGAAGAGTTTTCCTATTATCTTCATAACACAATTTGAAAATGCCTCATCTATTTTTGTGTATCAAAAGCTGAATATAAGGTAGGAGTTCAGTGAAGTATCAATGCTAGCATATAACCCTAGCTCTAATGGGGGACCAGTTAGGTATTCCTAAAGACTCTCTGATCCTGTGCAGGAATGGCTCTCAGAAGTAGTATATTTTTGATGATAGACGTTATTTTTTTATCAAATGGAGGTTTTATTAGGTCTATTGCTCAAGGTAGGCAAAAGGGATGAGAGGGAGGTAAAAGTTACTGTGATGAGCTGTGTGATAATTGAACTGCCTTGTTCACAGGAGGGGAAATACAAGCGGGCAGCATTACAGTATAAGAAGATCGTGTCGTGGCTGGAGCATGAGTCTGGGCTCTCTGAGGAGGAGGAATCAAAAGCCAAAAGCTTGAGGCTTGCTGCCCACCTTAATCTAGCTATGTGCCATCTCAAGCTAAAGGAGTACTCCCAGGCTTTGGAGAACTGCAACAAGGTAGTAGGGGTTTATTTATTCTTAAACTGCACAAGCAGTCTGACAGTTTCTCTTGCTTAAAAAATTTTAGGGACAACAGGCCATGTGGTGTTTGGTCTTTCTTACCAGCTGGCGTTTGTGTAGTATGAAATTTTTAGTACACTAAAAATATCCAGCAGATTATTTTCATAATTACTGCCCTTTGAATATCATTTACTAAGTTGCTGCTACATTTAGAATATTCAAGTATTTAGAAATTAGAAACACTTGAGATGTGGTGAAAGTTGTCATGTTGACAAAGGTCTTTCAAAGAGCAGGATTAGTGCCAGGACTAAATCTTAGCCTTGCTGGTTCTCTTGTCAAAGAGCCTGCTCTATTCATTCCTCATTGTGCTTATTTCTGCTGTATTCCACGCACTTTATTAGTAAGCCCTGACAAGACTCGTAATTTTACATCAGAAGGTACTGTTCCTAGCATTCTCTGCTGTTCTGACTGCATATAATTTTTATAAAAGAAAAATACTGAATGTGGTTTGTTTTTGTTTTGGTTTTTTTTTTGAATGCAGGCGCTCGAATTGGATAGCAACAATGAAAAAGGCCTCTTCCGGCGTGGGGAAGCTCACTTGGCTGTCAATGACTTTGAGTTGGCCCGAGCAGACTTCCAGAAAGTGATACAGCTTTATCCAAGTAACAAAGCTGCCAAAGTGCAGCTGGTAACTTGTCAGCAAAAAATACGGGAGCAGCATGAGAAGGAGAAAAAGATGTACGCCAACATGTTCCAAAGGCTTGCGGACAAAGACATAAAGGTGAGTAACACTGCTCCAAAGATTACAGGAGGTGATCGTGATCATATTCAAGAACTGAAAAAAGCACCTCTTCTGCTAAAACCTATTGTAAAGACCAGGCTGTTCTGCTGTCTGGGGGGCCCATCTAGTGAGAACTTGTATCTGTCATACAGAGGGTGCTGGGCACCGTCTTGCTTCTCACGGAGACATTGAGAYGTGTTTGATGGTCTCCATGTCAGATGTCACAGATTGATCATGAAGTGTCAGAAGATTCATTATTCTGGTGTGTGGGTGGTTTTCCTAATCAGGTATCACTGGATTTTTAGTAAATACTAGTTCAGTTAATAACGGCAGTGTGTGAAAACAGATTCTCACAGGGTTGTATCAGCTGGAAAGAAACATTCCTGGTTTCTGGTGAGAATCAGGTATCCTCAGGAAACTTTGTTTCTTTTCCTTAAATCTGGCAGTCTAGAAGGACAAGATGGACCTGTAACTTCTCAGATAAATCAGGGATTTATATCAGACTCCAATTTCCTCAGTAGCACTGGGGAGTATKGAAGCTCGCATCTTGTGAGGTTATTTTCACAGATCTTTGTGTCCACCTTTCCAGAGTATGCATGGAGCATATAAAAAATTGTCAGATACCGATATGCTAATTTCCTGTGGCTAACTGTGTCATTGAGTCTTTCCAGAGGCACGGTGTCCTCAGATGAATGTATCCTGACCGTTCAGCCATTTCAGGCTGTCAGCTGACAATTTCCCACATGAAATGCTTTATGCTGTGTCTTCTTTTTTTGGCTGAAGCAGTCTGATGTCAACAGTCCTTGCTTATTGGAGCTTGGAAGAAAGTATTCTGTCCTTCTAGACACAGTGATGTAAAGTCACACRGTACCTTAATTTCAGTAGGCTTCAATGAAAAATATCAGGAAGATAAAGATACAGCAACTAAGCTAGAATTATTTCACTGTTGGGCATCTTCACTTTTGAAATGGCAGGGTTTAATTGCCAAGCTGTTGAGCTCTTTTGTGAAGGCTCCTTTCAGCTGGCACAGCTGCTGGGAGTCAGGCTTCCTCCACTAGGTGTGGGACACAGCAAGATGTGTTGAGATAGGAAGAGTGGATTGCTGAAACAAGCTATACCCCCTAAAAGTATACAAAAGGTGCCTTCATGGTTTCTTCAGCTCCTAAGACAGGTGACTGGTAGAGTAAGATGCTTAAGAAAAGGCAGACTCAGAGTCTTTGCATTGCAGACTGTGTGGGATACTGGAAAGACATGACACTTAGTTTCAGTTTCTCTATCCGCTTGGGATGGAATCAGTTTAAAGTTGTAAAATCCTTTAGGCTGGAGTCCAACCAAATGTAAATGAAAGGTTTTTGTTAGGAATCTAACACTGAACACAGGGTTCAAGGTTTGGCCTCAGCATTGCCAAGCAGAGGGGGATAATCCCTGCCCTGGTGCAGCTGGAAACACTATTGCTGATACAGGTTTGCATGCTGCTGGTCTGGTGAATTCTTCCCAACAAGTTAGATGATCTTGGGAATGTGCAATGTGGTTTGTTTTTTTTTAACTCTGAGCCATCTGGCCTATCTTAAATGGATATGGTTTTATATGAAATGGGATTGATGGAACTATGAAGTGTAAAGGATGCTTACTCCCTGGGCCAATCTTAAGGTTGTTTTCCTGCAAGAATAGCTTGTTTTCCTCTTAAGCATTTATAATGTTGCTTTACTCTAGCTCCAAGTGTCTGTCAGTGGCGTAGAGAAGCTCGAAGTTCTGGGGAAGAGGGTTTGTTTACCAAATGTCTTCTGATTGCTAGGAAGGTAGTTTGGATTGTAGTTCTGATATCCCTGACATAGTCTGTTAAATTCAACAGCCACTCTTGCATCAGTAGTTCGTTTCATGAATTTGTAAAGTTGACACATGTGAAAGGTGAGTGATCACCTTATCTTAAACCCAGGGTTGCTAGTTAACACATTTGTTGTGGAGAGAAGATCTAGCTCTTGTGTGCTTTACARAATGCTTCTAAGGATCAAAAATTGACCTTTGATGCATGAATGCTCTTTTAAAAGTGGTTTCATGTTGGCAGCCAAGTTGGTGTAAGATTTTAAGGATTCTGCCCCTTTTCCCCCTCCTGTTCCCCTCTCTCAGCATTGTATGTTTAAGACTTCTCTTGTTTTTGTCTGGTTCTCGTCTAAGATCATCATAAAACAGATGGTTCAAGGTGCTGGGCTGACAGGTGGGAGAGCAATTTCATTGTGCTAGGTTTTGAGATGAGCAAGCCAAGCCATTTTTGCCTCCCTATRTTTGAAAATCATTGCAAGGTCAGGATGTTCTAATAATGTCCTCTTGTAAAACCTTGGACCCTACCTCATGGCTCTCTGCCTTCACACCTTTTGATGAGCAAGATGCACAAGGAGAAGGCTTTAGAGCACCTTGTCAGATCATAATTTCTTCCAGCTAAGCTCTTGCAGAGGACATCCAAATCACTGTCGTTGCGTTGAAAAATGTCTCCACAAAATTTGTTGTCCAACAAAGATATTTCATCTTATGCTGACTGTAAGTTTGCCTCATGCAAGTCGGATTGGGGTAGGCTCTGGGAATGGCTGAAAATGAACTACATTGATATTGAGGCAGAGCAAAAGCAGTCCTTGCAGAAGCTTCCTAAATGAATTTCAGTTAAAAGACTTSTAAGAAATTGTTGAGTGGTAAGTGGGTGCAGGTCACATTAAGAATCGTAACCACCTAATTACCAGTAYTATATTTTGGCCTCCTCTACAACACTTCTGGTTTCCTAGAGGTGTGAAAATATTTTGGTTTCTCTTGTTTGAAAATCCTAATATCACAATTCAATCTTGCAGGGTAGACAAGCTTTCCAAGTCATAAGAATCAAACAATGTTTGTGCTAGCAATTTTGTATAACAAATTAATATATTTTCTTTGTCTCTTTGTTTAGTCATCCTCTACTCTTCAGACAAGCCACACTGAAGATGCAGAAATGAAAGATGCGCAGAATGGAGTTGAAGATAAATCAGAAGTTGAAGCAGAAGCATAAAAACAAACCCTATTCCATTAGTTTTGTAAATGAAAGAATTTCCAGTGAATTAGACCTTTATTTTTCTACCTGGTTGGATAGTGGCTTCAAGGGAGCAGAGGCTGAAGCCACCATGCCACAGTCAGTTACAGCTTTATGTGGCTGTTCAAGAAGCTGAGTGGCAGCATAAATCTGGTTTAATCCTAATGACTTTATTTATTCATTCAGCCTCTGTTACTGTTTGGGTTCTGTCTGGATTTACTCTGCTTGGTTTATTTGCATTTTCATAGAATCATAGAATGGCTTGAGWTGGAAGGGACCTCAAAGATCTAGTTTTAACCCCGCCTGCTGTGGACAGGGATGCCCTTTACTAGAGCAGGTTGCTCAGAGCCCCATCCAGCCTGGTCTTGAACACTTCAGGGATGGAACATCCACAGCTTCTCTGGGAAACCTGTTCCAGTGCCTCACCACCCTCACAGTAAAGAATTTCTTCCTAATAGCTAATCTTAACCTGCACTCTTTCAGTTTGAAACCATTCCCCCTWGTGCTGTCACTAGTTTCCCGTGTAAATAGTCTCTCTCCTGTTTCTTGTAGGCTMCCTTCAGGTACTGGAAGACCACAGTTTGGTCACCCCAAAGCCTTTTTCCCAAGCTGAACAATCCCAGTTCTCTCGGCCTTTTCTCATAAGGAGAGGTGCTTGATCCCTCTAATCRTCTTGGTGGCCTTCCTCTGGGCTTGCTTCAACAGGTCGATGTCCTTCCTTTGCTGGGGACCCCAGAGCTGGATGCAGCACTGCAGGTGGKGTCTCACCAGAGCAGAGGGTCAATGTCCCCTCCTTCACCCTGCTGCCCATGCTGCTGTGRATGGCAGCCCAGGGTACAATTGGCCTTCTGGGCTGTGACTGTGCATTGCTAACTCATGTCCAGCCTCTCATCCAACAGCACCCCTAAATCCTTCTTGGCAGGGCTGCTCTGGATCTGTTCATSCCCCAGCCTTTATAGATACCAGGGGTTGCCCCAACCCAGGTGCAGCACCTTGCACTTGGCCTTATTAAGCCTCATTAACACATGTGCCCACTTGTCAAGCTTGTCYATGTCCCTCTGGATTGGCATCCCATCCTTCAGGTTTGTCAGCTGGCCCACTCAGCTTGGTGTCATCTGCAGACTTGCAGAGGGTGCACTGTGTCCCTTCATCCACATCATTAATGAAGATGATAGTAACTCTGATCCCAATACRGACCCCTGAGGGACACCACTTGTCACTGGTGTCCATCGGGACGCTGAGCCGTTGACCACTACCCTGTGGATGTGACCATCTCTTACCCATCAAACTGTCCACCCAGTGAATCCCAGCTCTCTCCAGTTCAGAGAGAAGGATGTTGTGGGGAACTGTCTAAGGCAGAAATTTACAGAAATGAAAATAAATGACACCTGTAGCCCTTCCCTTGTCCACTGGTGGAGTCACCACTCCATCACTGAAGGCCACCAGGCTGGTCAGAYAGGACTGGYCCTTGGTGAAGCTGTGCTGGCTGTCCCCAGTCACCTCCCTGTCCTCCACGTGCCTTAGATAGCATCTAGGAGGATCTGTTCCATGATCTTCCTAGGCACAGAGCTGAGGCTGAGACATTGGTAGCTCCCATTTGTCATTGGTGTTCATTTCTTTCTGCTTCCAGCTTACTTTAATCCCAGGTTCTGCTTTCTAAATTTATTTCCTTGATTTCATTCAAGTAAATAGGTTTTTCCAGGAGTCCTCATGTGAGACTTAAGAACAAATTGGCGCTCCCACTTCTTCTGCCTTGGGGTTGCCCTCTTTCCCCTGTTCAGTAGGGAGTCCCTTCCATTARGTATTGTAACCTTTCTTGTATGCCTCCTCTTTGCAAATTGCTGAAGGTGCAGACTGTGAAGTCACAGCTTAAGTAATAAAGCTCCAATTAAACTCCAGAAAACTGAACTTTTCGTGGGTTTTTATTGGAATTTGCACAGAATTGAGAGAATTTACTGTCCTTTGGTCATTCAGTGTTATTTGTCCACATAGCCTCAATGTCCTGATTATTTTTCTGTTGATTGTTTGTTACCACAGAAAATTCCCACAATATTCAATACATTATTTACCCATATATTTACAAAAGGGAAAAAGTATGTTGCTGSAAACTGTGCAAAAAGCAAGTCTGTAACCTATGCATAGAGCTTATTATATGTTCATATTGTTACCCTTCTCTTCATCCACCAGACTGTAAAACTGGACCAGAGAAAAAAAACAACCAATATACCTGAAAGTGACTGGATTTGAAGAGAAAGTGATAGTGTCTTACATATTGCAAATACTTCTAATGAACTACAAACTCCTGAGTGATTCTAATGCCTGCTTACCCAGAATTCACAAGAAAGCTATTCAGTATTCTGCTTCTTTCTGCAGTTTATGTGTCTTGTTTGGGGATGGGTGTGCTTTTGAATTTTGTGGGGGCTTTTGGTTGGGATGGGCTTTTTTGTTTGTCCGAAGGCATGGAACGCAGTATCCAAATTCAGCTGTTGTTTATCCTATCATGTGATGTTAAATTCAGCATCTCCAGTGTCCTGTTCTGAGACAGGGGCAGAAGGGGCACTTTATTTGCCTGCCCTGCAAAAGAAAGGTAGATAATCTGTTCCTCTCAGATCAAAATAAATGGATTTTTTTTTTATGGTGAGAAAGATGTCTTTGCATGGCATGCCATGGGCTGGAMTTGTGTGTGTGTTGCAGAGAGTATTCCTGTTCTAACATGTAATAGAACATGAATTCCCAGTCTCCTTTTCTGAAACAGAAGAACTGTGTAAGCACTTGTGGGGTTCTTCTGGGCTGGGGCATCACCAGTGCCTGTCCTGCAGCAGTGCCTTGGGCCCTGGAACTGTCACCAAAATGGTGTTAGGGCTGCTTGGGGTGCTTCCCTGCCCCGGGCCCCAGGTACCAAATTCACCCGGGTTGGATTTTGCTTAGAAAGCTGGGAGCTGCACTGCTCTGCACAGGGTAGCAGTATCTGAACTCCGTGGGGAGGGCTGGGATAAGAGAGGCAGGATGAAGTGCTTGGTAGGTCACTTCGCTTAAGGAAATGCTGAWTTCATTTGCCTGTTAAGGCCTTAGGGTTGCCAGGTAATGGTGATTTTCATGAGTACTCACTATGGTAACAGCCCCGTGTATGTGAAAAATTTRTACCAAAGCACTACCACCTCTTGTAGGAAACAACATTGTGTGAATGTCAACTGGAGTTACAAGAAAGGATTTATAGACGTAGAAAAAAATGAGGGACAGGAATGCCAAGCCCTAGTACTCTTCTTCATCAAGTACATACATYGAGTTGTTAATTATTACTGGAAATACAAGCCTCTGTGGCTGAAACTGTTTTTGCTGCTAAAGCTARTGATAAATTTCTAATTGTTAAACAACAGTTTTCAAAATCTCCCACAGGCATGATCGTTGTACGTGTTTCTGAAAGCAAAAAGTRAGATGATTTCTGTGGCATATCTAAAAAAATCTGAGTCAATGGTGCATCTGTTGTTAAGTGTGAGCAGTCTTGAAAGTACCACTTTGCCCTCGTTGTTACTACATAATCTATGAAATGGTTAAGAATGTAAATCTGTTAAGGACAWTAAAGATGCCCTGTTCAGGCAGCTGTGAGGGTGTTCCGTGCTGTCTTTGAAAGTGGGTCCAGTCGCCGGCAGAAGGTGGCATACTGGTGTTTGTAAGTGAGGTCATGCATGTAAACTTAAACTATAAACCTCGTTATGTATGTCCTTATAGAGAAACGAAACRATGCTTAAAATAAACAATTACAGAACTGACTTTGTAAACCACACCCGCCTGTCTGTCCGCCTGTCCATCCTTCATCGTGCACGGAGTTCGCGGTGGGAAGGGAGCGGGGG
>NW_026623491.1:438755-556867 GCF_030028575.1 Malurus melanocephalus | reverse complement strand
GCTGCTCCCCGGGCCGCGGGATGCGCTCCGTCAGTTATGTGCAGTGCGTGGCGCTGGATTTCGCCGGCAGCCTCTTCCCGCACGCCATCTGCCTGGGGGACGCCGACAACGACACGGTGCGAGCCCGGAGCTCGGGCCGGGGCGGGCAGGGCAGCCGCGGGGCAGCGGGCCCGGCTGGGAGTGCCCGCAGGGCCGCCTCGGAGACGGGGCCCGAACGCGGCCGGTGCGGCCCCAGAGCAGGTGCCAGGAGGAGCTGGAACGGCTTCCACCCCTGGGGACACACACGGGCTTTGGCGGGCGCTCGAGAGGTGTTAGGGACGCGGAGCTCTGGTCAGATCCCCTCCCGGAGGTCCCCTGCAAAGGGAATGTTTCCTGGGCTGCAGCTGCTCAGGGCTTCCCTCGCCATTGCACCTACCTGTCATGTCACCCTTGATGTGGACCTGGGTGCTGCAGAGCCACTTCTGCTCCCAAAGGGAGACAAACATTTACCTCTCACAGAGATGGCAAAGTAGGGGTGCTTTGCTGAGCACAGCGGATCACAAACAGGGTAGAGCCAGCTCTCGGTGTTTCTTGGTCCATGGGATGGATGGTTGTGCATTGGGAGTGTTGCTATCATGCCCACAATGATTGGTTCTGATTTGTCAGTAACTAAGAAAAGGTTAACTTAACCAGCTATATGTGAACTGTTTCTTCTCTTCAATGAATTTTTTACAGCCTTGTCCTGAAAAGTGTTATGGCTAGCAATGCAGTAGACAATTAAAGGGTTTTCCCCATAAAAAGTTATATTATGTAGGTGTGCAGGTGTGTGTGAGRTGTGCAGGGAGTTACAAAATGCACACAAATACACAGAGGTGTGATGCAGGAGATGGGATAGTGGGAATAGACTCATTAGCAGGGGTGGTTGGTGATGTTTGGCAATCTTCTCTAAAGAAATAATCACCATTCTGAATACATTTTTACTCCTTCAGCAGTGAGATTGAACATCCCGTATAAATCTATTATAAGTGTTCTTGCCCTCTCTTCCTGTTCCTGGATGGTTATGTTTGTGTCATTGCCATAATCTTCCTTAGGTGATTCAAGGAATCTGATTGAAGGATGGAAGATGGAGTGATGATGATAAGCTGAGCAGGATGTTAAAACAGTCGGTCACAGCTCTGAAGCAGTGGGTGGAGAAGCAGTGGGTATCAGGATGTTGCTCTGAGGAGCCATTCTCCATCTCTTTTATCTGCAAGAACAGAGTTAGGGCTTTTATATTTTCCCAGGCCTTCCATTTTGATTCAGGATTGTCTCTTCAACTCTTCAATTTTCTTCCCACAGAGTGATTTTAAGATGTGAATTYTGAAATTATTGCTGTTGAAGGAATACTGTTAATGTAATTATGTATTTCTTCCTACTAACCCAGTTTTCTTGTGCAGCTGAATGAACTCGTGGTGGGAGACACCAATGGAAAGCTCTATGTTTACAAGAATGATGACAGCAAGCCCTGGGCTGTGCGATCTTGCCAAGGAATGGTCAGTTCTTGACAAAATTTCCCAATGGTGGGGCTTTTTGGTGTATGTGCAGCCAGCTATCCTTTCCTTTTGCTTAGGAATATGTAGGCTACAGGGGAATGGCAGCCAGAACTGATTCTGTTGTTTTTCATGYAATTTTTCAAGGGCTTTTGCCCGCAACCCCATGGGCTGGAATTGATGAGCAAATTAACGAACAAACGTAGAAACTGGACTTCTGTCCCTTGACTCTGCACTCCTTGTCCTTCAAAAGGCTGTTTGGAGTTCAAGAGATGCTTTATGGGAGAAGAAGGGGTAGGACAGAAGTTTATCACTGGGTTGGGTTGTCTTCTCTCATGTGTGGCTTTCTTTTCTTTTGCAGCTCACRTGTGTCGGTGTGGGAGATGTGTGCAATAAAGGAAAGGTGAGAGGAGCCAAACTCTTCCCAGCTGTGTCTGTAGGGCATGTGGGAGGTGTTTAGGAGATGAGGGTCATGTCATGTGCTGAGTGTGGAGGAGGACACATTGCAGGTTCTTTCTCTCCAGCGTCTGCCTTTGCTCACTGAGTTTTAGTACCACTGTTTTTAGGTTGTTCTTCTGTTTGTAAACAACTGGTATCTTTCTGTGAGCCTCATGTGTGTTTTAGAGAGCAAGGAAATCCATCCTGTCTTTAAAAAGCGCATTTGAGTTCTGTTTGTCCTTGTGGGAACAGCACAAGGCTTGGGTGGTTTGAGGGTTGCTCCTTTTGCTCAGTGGCTTTTGCTCTGCTTGGGCTGATGCCTGCTGTGGGCCGTGGTCTTTTTGCCACTGGGCTAYGTGCATTTAAGGTCATCTAAACAAGACTGAGACACAGAATAGTCTGGACTCCCAAGCAAATTCCACTGGGTCTAATATGACTCCTTTTGTTGTATTGTYGTTTCTGGTGTTTAAGCCAGGAACAACGAGTCCAAAGGTCCCAGTTTAGGCACCCTGCCCGAAATACTGTAGCTGTGTTTCCTCCAGTAGGGAGCAGAGCCAACGTGGGCGTTGAGAAAGCCACGCACTGTTTGAGGATTGCACACATACCAGCTTGATATCGTGGGCTGACAAAGATGAACAAGAAGTTTGGACCCTGCCAATAGCAGAGTAGTTTGTGTGCTGGCCAAAAGCCTCCTGTTCCCTCTCCAGCAGACATTGATCTTGATCAATCTGTCCTTGTGTCTTCATTTGCCCTGCTGTGGGACAGCTTCTGCACTTTTTAAAAGGGGAAGATTCAAAAGGTTTTTCTCTTCCCTCACAGAATTTCGTGGTGGCGGTGAGTGCGGAAGGCTGGTTTCACCTTTTTGACATGACTTCTCCAAATTCAAAACACCCAGATGCTTCAGGCCACCATGAGTTGGCAGGGACAGAAGAGCAGAAGCCAGTGTTCAAGCAGCACATTCCTGCCAACACCAAGGTCATGCTCATCAATGACATTGGTGAGCYTCAAAGCTGGTGTGGGAGTGTGGGRTARGGAGWTTGYGTKTGACATGAGGGGACTTGCAGAAGGAAATTGCTGTCTTGCTGAAACAGACACTCCCAACAAACCACAGCCAAGTCATGGATGAGAGAAACAAGAGCTTCAGGAATTTTTTTGAAGTGCAAGTTTTCATTACATAACTTCTAACTATAGAAATKATCACAGTGGTTTCTGCATTTTGGGGCTGTTAGGACTTGAGAGAGTCCATCTGTCTTTCTCTCTTCCCTGCAGATGGAGACGGGAAGTGTGAGTTGGTGGTGGGTTACACTGACAGGGTGGTCCGTGCCTTCCGCTGGGAGGACTCATCAGAGAATTCAGATCATGTCTCTGGGCAGTTGCTACTGTTGAAGAAATGGCTTCTAGAAGGTCAGGTAAGGAAATAGGATGTTCAGAGCAGTACTTGTCAGAGGTGGTTTTCCCAAGAGAAGAAGCATGAAATTTCAGTCTATGAACAAAACAATTGTCATGTTGATGGCTTGAAAAGAGCTTTGCCCAGTGGTTTTTCTGTACATGCAGAGCTGCTACCAGCTGGTAGATCTGGGAAATAGTTGCCTTTGCCTGATGGGAGAGCACTAGTGGAAAACACTAGTGTTGTTTTAAAGTGGCTTTGGGTTGGGAACGAGCCTTTTACTGAACTCAGACATTTTGCTTCCAGCTGAGTTTGTTCAGCTCCTGCTCAGCTCAATCAGAAGATTTGCCMTATTCAAATTTAGTTCCAAGGAGCAATGTAAACTTTTTGGAGTTCTCGACTCTATCCATGTTTTCTCCTCTGCCCCTGTAGGTGGACAGCCTCTCTGTGAACCCAGGCCCTGATGGCTCACCAGAGCTGATGGTGTCACAGCCAGGCTGTGGCTATGCCATCCTGCTGTGCACCTGGGACACGGAGCAGCGGGATGCAGCCACGGGAAGGGACGGATCTGCCCCAAGCAGGTGAGGGGTGTTCCTGCTGGGATACATGTGCAGATGCCTCTGTGGAGGCCCATTACAAGGGGGTGCCACCACACCACTGTTGTGAGGCGGGAGGTACTGTCACTGTCCTTGCTTCAGTGACCTGCTGTAGTGCTGGCAGCTCATCACTTAAGCCCACCTGCACCCAGGCTTGCATGAACACTTCATGCCTCTGTCATGAAGATGAATGCTCCTGCTTTCATTGTATCCCCTTCTTGTCTTGAATTGGGCAAGGAGAGTGGCAAAACCAGCCCCCTGAGGGGGCTGTTACTGGGGGCTGAGGTAGGGAAATGAGTGACCTAGATTTCTGGAGAAAGGTCATGAGATTGCAGGGTGAGAGCTGGGAGACTGGGCCAAAACAAATTAATCTGAAGGCCAGGATAAAATTGGGCTTATTCACTTGTTTTCTGTGGGTGAGGCAATTAGAGGTTTTCCTAATGAGACCCCTGGAAGCCAGTACTGTAAATCACAACCAGAGCAATCAGGATGAGCAGTGAGATGTTTGTTACTGTCTTGGTGCTGGAAGGACCCTGGTGAGGAATTTAGGTGCTTCTGTGGAGTTTGTGACACTTCAAGGCAGGTGCAAAAAGCAGCAGCAGGAGGGGACCTAGGGAAGTCTTCTTGATGTGTTAGGAGCCTCAGTGGAATGGTACCCTCCTAGCCAGAAGCCAGGCCCAGATGTGGTCTCTCAACAACCTGTTCAACCCTGAACAGATATTTTGTGAGAGAAAAGCAGCCAGGCTTATGTTACAGCAATGATAAAAATTGTCTTTTTTCCCCTTCAGTGGAATACAGGCCTTGCTTTTTCAGCTTTTTTTTTTATTATTTTTTTAATGCATCAAATAATTCTGGGTTTGTTTTTTTAAACATGGGTAAGTTTCTTTAATACCTGGAGGGGTGTGCATTTTTTCCCTTTACCAATAAGAGGCTAAACCTGTTCACACACTCTGTCAATCTCTGGATTTATAGATCTTTGGAATACACTGCTCCTGAGATTGCACTGAGACAGTCTCTGGCATGGTTCCTTAACATTTCCCTGTTGTCTTTCTCTTTTCCCTAGTGAGGGCCCTGTTCGAGATGTGATTCTACACCAAACATCTGGACGGATTCACAACAAGAATGTCTCCACTCATCTGATTGGTAGCATTGCCCGAGGTGAGAGATCAGCAGCTTGGGGTCTCCAGCACAGCAGTTGCCTCTGATGGYTTTTCAGTGTGGCAGTCCAGGATAAAATTCGATTTCCTGTGTTAGAAAAGTAACAGTGAGAGGCAGCTGCAAGAACAGAGGGATCTCAACTTCTCTTAGCTGGCTCCCAAAGAAAGACAGTTGGATATTTGCATGTGAGCTTTTTATAGCCTTTGTCCTTCCCTGGGTAGCCCTTATCCTTCACCCAGCACAAGTATTTCTCTGCAGCCTCTGCTGACCTGCATTTTGTCAGTTTGAATGGCTGCCATGCCATGCTCCTACAGATGTCCTTGATCCTTSTTTCTGCAGGCTGCAGCTTATGCCATCTTCTTACTCCCTAGATGCATCTCTTCCTTCCCACAGCCTCATCTTTGTTCCTGCTTTTTAGCATTTGAATCTCAGTTTCTGGTGTCTATGTGCTTCTCCTCCTCCTCGTATGCAGCCTGAGCCTCTCCAGAGCTGCTTCCATATTTCATCTGTATCACTGTCCTCTGTCTTCTTCCCCTGTGTTGTTTTCAGCTCTTGTATTTAAACTCTGCACGGCTGCCAGTTTCTCTCAGCCCTGACACACTGCTTGTGTCCAGACATTTCTTACACGCTTCCCTTGTGTAACTCCTTGTGCTTGGAGCTGTGCCTGGTGCACCTGCTGAGCCCTCCTTTGGTATCTGTGGAGAGTTAGCAACTTCCACTCTTCCTTGGGGCATGTGGGCTTAATAGAAGGCACAAAACTCCCAGGGGCGATCACTTTCTCTTCTATTTGCTGTGCCCAAGTATTGCTGCCTGCAGTGCTGCCTGAGAATGATTCAGCCTGTCCAATGTAATTAGAGCTTGTGGAGAAAAGCAATCCACTGAACCCCATCCTCTTCCCCTTCCTCAGAGGACCTTTCCTGCCCAGTTCCTAAGCTTGTCGTRTTTTCAGCATCTCTGATGCTGCTTTGAGCAACATGGTCAACAGAGCATGAAATCAGTTATTTCACTGTGTATGAAGCCTGGCATCTATTGAGAGATGTCTGAAAAATGAAGGCACACAGAATAAGGGAYGGAGAGAAGGTTGTTAAAAAGCCCCATGGATGCTGGACCATCAGTAAAGAAACTGCTGAAGAGTGTCATGCTGACCAGTTTCCAAGGGGGACACAGCAGACCTCTTGGATCAGAGCCTGTCTGGGTCACTAGGGGCAGTTAAGCACTCAAGCAGCTGCCTTTGCTTTAGGMTCAKCTGCAGAAATGGGGTGGTTTGCAAYCCATGAGTGTGCATGGGGTTGTAGCTTGGAGCTGTCTGTGRGCAGTGGAGGTAGGCTCACATTGTTTGTTTACTCTGGGGAAACTGCCTGCTTGCTCCCAGCTCTGCTGGCTTGCTCCTGACTGCTAGGTTTCCTGGGTTCCTCCTCAGGGAGCCAGTATCCCTCCTACATTGTCATTGACATGATTAAATGGAGCTTAAGTTGAATACAGCTCCTGTCCTCTCTCTCCAAGTGTCATATTTTTAAAACTTGACCTTGCATATTTTTTCTTTTTTGGTAGCTGGATAGAAAGTTTACTGAAGGGCTGAAGGATCTTGGTGGTCAGGGGACTCTCCTGTTCAGATTTAACTAGTGACATTTGTCAGTTCTGTCCTGCACGCAACTGGGAAAGAAAAGGAGGCAGGATGGATCAGCTTATTTTGGATATTTTTTATTGTTTTCAGGAGAGRGAAGGGACGATGTTTATAAAATGATGTCTACTCCAGTAATTTTCTTTTGCATTTACAGGCTCCAGTGACAATAGCGGCTCAGGTCTCTTTGCCCTCTGTACTCTGGACGGTAAGTCCTGCCACTGTCCTGGAAGAAGACCTGTGGGGCAGCCAAGATCTGTCACTAATTCAAAGCAGAGAATCAGGGCCTCAATACTTTCAATTTTTAAAAGTAAGGGAAGCTGGTCTTTAGAAACCTCCATGGGTCAGGCACTAGAATTTGACTCAAAGGCTCCTTCTACTGACATGTTTTATAGGAAGGCATGGAGGGCACTGTGAGRTTAGATGCATGTTAATGTTCCTTTCTCATGGCCAGTGCCTCCTGCCCAGTAGTGCCACGGTATATCTGGATAATAGGAACATGGTAGGTGGGGTCCAGTGTCCAGTACGGATTTAGCAGCCAAGACCACACCTGTGCTATTAGCAGCCAACTCTCAGCAACCCTAAGTGTTGAAGGAGCAGGGCCTAGCATTAACAAACATCTTGCTCCCTTTTATTGTTTTCAAGACAGTTGCTTTTTTCTTTCTTCAGGGACACTGAAACTCGTGGAAGGAGCAGACAAGCTGCTCTGGTCTGTTCAGGTTGATCACCAGCTCTTTGCTCTGGAAAAGCTGGATGTTACAGTGAGTATTTGAATAAGGCTGGGAGAGGTGAAGACAAAAGCTCAGCATGGCTTTATGTATATGAACTTMGGAAGGGCAGAGGGAGTATGACTCAGCTCGAAAAGTCTGGGATTATCTCAGGATGGCACAGAGTGTTCTGACTGTGGCAGTACATTCTGCACTCAGGTCAGTCTGCCCACCTGCAAGAGGTTGGGCTATGTCTGCCTGTTAGACCTAATGAGTCCAGCACCCATTTATACATTTGTCCTCCAGCTGYTCCTCAGTTTTATTGCAAAGCTGAATTGTTTTGCTCACTGCTAATACCCTGATTGTGTACAAGCTCTTACAGTATGTAAGGATTACCATGAAGAAGAGAGATGAGCTCCAAGTACAAAATATCTGGATGAGATGTCCAGAGATGACATCTAGGCATTAACGTCCTGTCTCTGAACCAGCAAGAAAGATTCTTGACTGTTCCTGGGAGTAGGTGATGTCTGTGTAATATGCAATCTTCTGGTTCCTACAGGGCAATGGGCATGAGGAGGTGATTGCCTGTGCGTGGGACGGTCAGACRTACATCATCGACCACAATCGCACTGTGGCCAGATTCCAAGCAGAYGAGAATGTCAGTGCCTTCTGTGCAGGTGGGAAGCCTGACTGCAAAGCCAGCCCTCACAGCACTTTTCCCCTCAAGGCTGCTCCTCCCATCTGGGAGACCCAGAATTCTTTATCAATCTGCAGTGGGGAGTAATTTCCCTGTGTGCATGCTGCAGRAGGCCCAGATAGTTTTTCCTCTGGTGACATCTGAGAAAAATAAGAGTGAAAAGAGATGATGCTGAAGTTTGTCTTCTGGGTGTTTTGTTTCTTTTTTTCTTGTCCTTTTCAGAAGTTCTTCAGTGGTCTCTTGTCTTCCCCACTGCTTTTTTAGTGTGTGGATTTCTAAGCTGTTCTCATGTGGAGATAAGGAGCCCATGGAGGCTGCCTGAGCTTTCGCTCTGCTCAGTTCCTTCTCTCAGACCTGCAAGARGCAGTTTGCAAATCCCCAAGCTTCATGCAGTTCAGAGACAGCTTCTTGGATTGTCTCAAAGGGACTTTGTATACCAAGTCCATGTCTCTGCCCAGGTGCTTGCTGTTTTCTGTTAACAGCTTTGGTACYTCATCATGAAATGCCAATTATTTGCCTTCTCTATCCTTTTGGAAGTAGTCAGATTTCCACACTTCTGCTTTCTGCAGGCCTCTATGCATGCAAAGAAGGAAGCAACAGTCCCTGTCTTGTTTATGTCAGCTTCAGCCAGAAGATCTACATCTACTGGGATGTGCAGCTGGAGAGAATGGAGTCCACCAACCTGTTGAAAATCCTGGATGGTGATCCAGAGTTTGAAAGTCTCCTGGAGCAGCTGGATATAGGTGAGTGCAGAAAGAGCGGAGGATGTACCGAAGAAAAGAGAGGAAGGGCTGCTGGCAGATGATGTGTTGGGAACTAGAGTTCCAGGTATTTCTTCAKGAAGAGGTTTTCACACTGCCTGATGAGAATGCCTAAAAACTGTTTTTCTCTCTTTTCTTTAGACAGAAGYGACGTTTCTGCTGTCAAAAATCTGATTCACAAAACACTCTACTATCCTGAGAAATACCATCTCAGCAGCCCCTCGCAGGATCCTGATGGAACAGATTCCTCTGCCCACTGCACTGGCAACCAGGATCCTCTATAAGAATTCACTTAAAGGTTGRCATCTTTGATACCAGCACAAGCTCTTCTGCAGCTGGAAGTGGGCATCTGATGAAGATGACTGTTCTTTCCCCGTGTTGTCAAAACGTCCAAACAGGAAAGGGTCTACAGGYGGTGAAGGGATGTTCTTGGCTGTAGGCTTGACTGAATGTGGTRTGTTGGTTTGCCTTTAGCTGAGGGAGCTACCAGAACAGAAAGGGCCAAGGATCCTGCACATAGGCCTTCTGTTACCAGTTTCCATATTCCTCACTAGCTAAAGTGCTCCATTGGGCACTGAAGGAGTACTGAGGTCACAGATGGAGAGAGCAGCTGAGCTCCATCTCTGTTTTGGCCTGTTCTTAAAACTGCTCTAGTGAGTACTTCTGACTTCTTAGCAGGATCACAATGCAAGGATTGCAGGTGGAGGAATTGTGTTAGGGAGCAGACACAGACCTTCTCTTCCACTTCTGTGTGTTTTTAAAGTAGCGCCATGCATTGGTTGCTTCACTGTTACTCTTCTACCAAGCAGTTTCTCACAAATCACATCCTGTTCTGAGGAGCTGGASCCATGCACAACTTGCACTAAGAAGGTATAGAGAGATAGTGCCTCCAGCAGATCCAGTTTTAGTCAAGAGTCGTTGCRTGTCTCCATCTTCTTGGTCAGTGTGATCCCAGAGAAGGCTGTGACTTCACAAAGCAGTTGTGAAGTGGTCAGGAAGAGCAGTCTGACTTAACTGTASATCTGTGGTGCTATGAGAGCTTGGCCATCTCACAGTAAGCAGTGGAAATGCCACTCTTGCCATTTGTTGTGGAGAATGTCATACTTTGAGTTCTGCACAACTGAAAGAGGCAGGCTGGAGGGGATGTTCTACTGTCAGGCATGAGCAGTCTGGGAAAGGGCAGCTCATTTGCAAAAGCCCAGGCATGAACCTTTCCTCATGCTGTTGTTACTGTGCTTTTCCCTGTATTAGCTTGTCCCTTGCCTAACTCAGCTTATTAGGAAAGGGGCAGCAGGCTTACCTGCTGGTTTGTATCGATTATACCCTTGCTTGTGTGATGTTTTATTGGACATTTTTAATGGATGGAGCTGTCCCTTCACCCTTACAGCAGCCCGAGTCACAGCAAATTCAATTCAATGATCTGGAGCAAGTGGCAGCATTTAAAGATCCTGTGGGAGGCTGAAAACCTGCTGTGCTTTACTCTGCAAAATATCCAAGGGCAGCCCTAACTGGGAGAAAAGAGTTTGTATAGAGAAAAGGAGTGTCTTGCCCTTGGGTCAAAGTGACTGTTGTCGAAGATGATGTGATAGAAGTRCAGGATCTTCACATGATAAGTGTTAGCTGTTCTTTACAGTTTCCATCTGTAGATTTATATAAGCTTTTCAGAGGACAGTGCTGTCCTCTGTATTTGGTAGCAGTGAAAGTTGAAGCGTGGAGCAGTGAAACGGTCTGACCTGCTCCGTACCTGCTAGCTTGTTTCTCAGGCCACTGTATCTTCTGACTCTCCAACTGCAGTGGAAGTTTCCCTCTCTTTTAATGATCTTGCTGAGAAGCATTTTTAAATGTTCCTCTGTCATACTAAGTGCTTGTGTAAAGCTGGACCCTTCAGGCAGGAGCTTTCAAGTCAGAGCTTAACAGTGGTGTGRAGAGCAGCGAGGCTGGAGTGTGTGAGCAGTGGAGAGCTGATCCCACAGGGACCATCTACTAAAGCAAGGAGTTATCTTGAAGCTTGTCATACCTAGACTGTAACCTCAACAAATTGTCAGCTCTCATGACGCTGAGATGTRCAGCCCCCCATCCCAACAGGAATCACCACTGCTTCTGGCAAGTAGGGCCCAGCAGGGAAACAGGATGGCCTACACTCGCAACACAGAACAACTCAGTGCTGTCTGTCCATGCCAAATATAAACCTTTATTAGCAACACCAAATATAAACCTTTATTAGCAACACAAGCACAAGGGGTGTACAAAGGAGTGCATGTGGTTGGAACTGTTCTATGCAAAACAAACTTTGCTGTACAAGTTGAATGATTTCCAAGAAAGGAAAGTCAAACTGATCCACTGTTGGACTATTACTTGTTGAGAAAGAATGGGAAAGGGTAACTGAGGGAGAAATGACATTTTTCTGAGAACCATCTTTGAAAGAAAATGGAGCAAAAGCATTGCARATGTTGAGCAGGGCCATTTGTGCACCCTAACCCTCTTTTGCTGGCCTGAGGATAATATTGCTGTGTGCTATGCAAGCCCAGGCAATGCACACGATGACAAGCAGAGGTGAGAAAATACAGACACTATAAAACATCTGTTCCCCAAAACTTTTCAGCTCTTAAAAACCATTGGAAAGGAAAAATACTAACATTTGAGGGCTTCCCCTGACAGTTTTATATTGCATGCAGCACATAATAATTTGCAGATGCATTTTGCTTCTGTGCCCCTTATGCACAAGGGAAGATGAAAAGTGTCTACAGAAGAATTAATTGGACATCTGTACTGTTCCTTGGCCAAAAGATGGCTTTCCTAATTTTTTCCTGCCTTGAACTTCTGAGTACCAAATGCTTCTGGAAGTCAGTGCTTCAGGCTGCAACAATCTTTCTGTAAAGTGTCCATATTCTCAAGAAAGGAGCCACTTAAGGCTGTGTCTCTGGACTGATGGAGTTACATTATACTTTCTTTGTAACTAATTGTCTGTTTGTCCTTGCCAGCTGACACAAGCTGCAGAGTTGGAATTAGAAGTGCTTCCTTCCCATACAGCAGAAAATGTTGTTTGCTGTATCCTACTCTAGCARACTGGCATCATCTGCTGGTTCTGGGAAGCTTTTCAACAGGGCAGGATTTGCAGGACACCTTTTTATGTCCCAGTGCCAGTACACAGCAAGTGAGGAGTCTGACGGTATTCTCAGGCACTGGGGGTCTTTGCAGATACATGATTCATGGCTTTGGTTCTGATGCTCAGTTTACTAGCAAAAAAAAATAAAGGAAGAGGGTTGCCTTATTTTCCTGAGATATAATAAACCTGCTTTTCATCCCTGCCCTCATTTTTGTGGTCTTTCTCCTGAATTTATTAGTTCTGTAACTCTTCAGGTGTATCCTGGCCACTGGAGTCCCTTGGAAGGAGGATTGAATGCAAACATATGTATGTGTCTCAGTGGTCCTCAATTCCATATCTCACCTGCTGGTAATGAAAGAAGGAGCCGGCCTCTGGGAATGTGGAATGCTGCAGCTTTCATTCTGTTCAAAACCAAGTGATCCCAAGCTCCTGGGAGTGGTCCTGAATGTGGCTTTGGCAGARAGCATGTTCTCAGGATGGGTTTACCTCTTGCACAGAGGCCTCAGAGGGGGTCACAGAAGTCCTTCTCCCCACCCCTGGTTGTATTGCACACTGTTCCAGGCAGCGGCAGATATTTTCCTGCAGACTTTTCCACAACTGCTTTGCCCTCTATTAGGAAGTAGCCCTGATCGGAACTGACCACCAAGGTTCAGAGATTATCCCTAAAATAATAACATTGCATTGTTTATWCTGAAAGGACAGGCTTCATCATGAGGAATCCAGTGTTGGACATATATAGGATGTGCTAAGTCCTGCTCTGAGCTGGCAGTTTGTACTGAACTTCTGKTTTTTATATGAAAGTGTTAGCATTTTTTGATCTTCAGTGAAAAAGRCCTTCAGATTATTCTTTTGTTCCCTTTATCCCCCAAAAACAATAGAGAGGACTGGAACTGGGAGTAGGGAAGTATATTGGTATAATAGGCTTTTCCAAGAGAAACTACTGTTAAGACAGTCTTCAGCCTTGTCAGCCTACTCAAAAATTACTGGGCCTCCCCAGTGCTGGAAGACTTTTAAAAATTACCATGTTTGTAGATGGGGTTGAGTTGACTTCTTTGAGATGTTGTAAGTCCTATTTTAAAATCACTTGTTTTATAGCCAAGACTTCTGTCTTTCACAGTGGAGTCTGTGATTCAGAGGTAATGACACAAAAATGCTTTGGAGAAAGAAAAGTATCTTCAGGTTAAAATTCAAAATGTCAGTGTTAAGTGCAGTAAATGCATGTTATTTAATGCCAAAGAACTTAAAGAGATGAAAGCCCACCAGGAGTTCTGTTGATGAGGAAAGTTGGTACTGACCCTGTAGGATTAGACTGATTTAGTGAATGGGTGGAAGTGAGTTGTCTGCCATGGCATCATGACCTGCAGTTCTCATTTAGTCTTATAAATGTTGGTTTTTTGTTTTTTGTTTCTTTTTTTCTGCGGGCTCTGCCTGCAGCAAGGGAAGTTCCAGGRTAACTGTTGGCAACAGATTCCTTAGTGTCTGTGGGTTTCCTAGGGTGAAAGAGACCTTTACTGCATGGATTTGTKTGCTTAACTGACAGGGACAGGAGGAAGGTGAAGAGCATGTCTTCTGCCGTGGAGCTGATTTCAGAGCTGAGAAAAGAACTCACACACACTAATTCAGTGCTTTCTTGGAAACATCCTCTCTRTGACTGAGAATTTATACATGCAGTCGTTTACAACAAGGAGGAAAGGCTGGCAAGATTGTGGCACAATGTGCAAGTGTATTAGGAGCCAGGGTACATGCAAGTGTTAAAAGGATTATCTAAACAGGAAAGGATTCCTTTTTGAAGGAAATTTGTCACTTATTCAGCCTGAGGAGAAGGAAAGGAGGACACAAAGAAGGATTCATTAAGTAGAGAGGAAAAGGTAGGGCTGGAGATTTTCACCTACTGTAGCACATTAATACACAGAGGAACCTGAACCGTTGATGATTTAGGATATGAGGCATGTGAATCACAGGCTTCAGAAGGACTGGAGCAAAAGCAGAGTTATTCCAAGACAGACATGTAGGAGCAGCCCCTGGTGAATTCCAGCAGCAGCTAGTGTGCAGGTATCTGCAGGGCTGCAAGTGACAGGCAGTTGTCAAAGTAGAATTGTCAACTCAAAGTCATGGCAGTTTTCTGTAAGATCCCATCCAACACTTCAAATCATGGGAAGTATTCCTGCTGGCTTCAGTCTGGTTTCCTACTCATTTACACCCTTGCCCTAGCCAGAGCCCAGCTACAACACAGACACCAGGCGCTGCTCTCACAAGGAAGTGGCCGTGACTGAAAGCTGTTGATGGTCCTCCCCTTCCCATGGCACCACTTGTAGGCATCAGCAAAGCCCAGAAAAAAGCTGTCAGACTCTGGAAGGCAGCAGAGACCTGCCCGGGCATCAGCAAAGCCCAGCTAAAGCCCTGTGGTGCTCCAGAGGGAAGCAGAGCCCTGTATGGGCCTCGCAAAGCCCGACAAAAGCCCCGGGACACTCTGGAAGGCAGCAGGGTCCCTTGCAGGGTAAAACAAAAYTCAGCAGAAGCCCCAGGGCACTCTGGAGGGAAGCAGGGCTCCTTGGCACCACAAAAGCCATCAGATACGGTTAGGTGATTGGGGTTCGGGATATGTTTAGAGTTGGGGTGGGGGTAAATTTTGTTGTRTGGTGTGGGGTTTACAGTTAGGGGTTAGCTTTAGGGGCTAGGGTTTAGGGTTAATGGTCAGAGTTTAGGGTTAGGAGTTATGGTTAGTCTTTGGGATTAGGGTTTACAGTTAGTGTCTTTAGGATTAGGATTATGCTTTGGGTTTAGAGTTAGATGGTTAGTGTTGGGATTACGGGGTTAAATTTAGGGGTTTATGTTTAGTGTTAAGTTTTATGGTTAGGGGTGGTGGTTTGTCTTGGGGGTTAGGGTTAGCATTAAGTTATAGAGTTTGTTTTAAAGGTTAAATTTAGGATTAGGATTTAGTACCTTATGGCTTAGATTTAGGGTTATTGTTAGGGTTTACTGTTTGGGTAAGGGCTAAAGTGAGATYTAGGGTTATGGTTTAGAGGTATTTTTTAATAGATCATAAAAGTTAATGAGTAATAAGATTTGTAATGGATGTTGTATGGGCATTTATAGATAATGCCCTTGTTCTACATGCTGTTTTTAGAGGGCAAGGAGAGTTAGAAATTGGCTGAGTTGATGCACATAAAAACAGGTGTTTCATCTATCACAAACAAGATTTTGTCAGCAGAATTGGCCCAAGTACCACACAGATTCCAGCTAGAACTCAAGGTTTAGTACAAGTGTGAACTGTCTAGACCCCTGGGTTTGAGAAGCCAGTCAGTCATGCAAGTGGTACAAATCCAGGAGGAGTCACTGGAACTTTGGAAGACAGGCTCATTGAGTAGGCATGTTCCCTGACTAAATGAGAGAACGGTTGGTGTCAGTCAAGAGATTCATGGAAAGCAGTTCATGCAGCCAGAAACAGTCAGATGCATAAGAAGAAGAGTGGCAAAGAAGTCAAGGAACAGATCAGAAGCTGCAAGGTATGATGACTAACACTAAAATTCTGATGCTCCTTGTAGGAGGAGCAGATGGCAGTCACACCAAGTATCACTGGCAAGTGAATATTGAATCATATCAGCCAGGCTGTGCTCTGCTGTCCTTAACATGTGTTAACTACAGCGTACAGCTGTAGAGGAAAGAACTGACAGGAAAAAAAAGCAAAAATGCATACATACAATTTTTGAGAAGCATGACAGAGTCAATGAGCAGTTTGATATAAAAGGAAGAGAGTCAGTGGTGTTTAATCCAGGAAAATAGTCAAAATGGGGTTGTCATGACATTTTGAGGGTGGACAAAGGTACGCTGTGCAGTTTGGATAGTGACCTAGTARTCATGAGGCGTGGAACAAGCCCTGATCTACTGCATCTTTCCTAGAGCTAGTTAAGAATAGACTGTATTTTTAATACAGCCATGCTTTAGGATGGAAATCTAAAAAAAAAATTAAAAAAAAAACCAACTAATTGTTAAGTGACTTAATAATCACCTTTAACATTCCAAATGAGTTCACAGTTCTCTAACCTGAGCTGATACTACAAGTTCTCATTTTGTGCAAGAGAAACAAAGTTGATGGGCTGTGTGATGCCAGGACTTGAGGCTGATGATGGATCYGTGTTTAGTCACTGGATTTCAAGTTGAAAGAAAGGAGCTGACAGAGCAGAAGACTTCGTGCGGTAATTCATTGTGGCATTAAAACTGAGTGGCAGGATCCCCGATGAAGCAGCTGAGAGAACAGGGATACAGCTCTAGCAGCCGGAGTGCAGAGAGGCCAGAAGAACAGGGTGTGCAAATCTGGTYACAGGATATAACACCAAGAGATGTWAGCATTGTCATTCATATAATATAGCTTAGTGCCCAGGAATGCAGTGGCAAAGCCCAAGCCCCTGTCAGTGCTTTAGGCATCTACACTCAACATTTCTGCAAAAGTTTCTTAGAATTGAGAACTCTGAAACTGTTCTTGCTGCAAGGTTTTCTCAAGAAAATACTTCTGTTCTGCTCTGAACTATCAAAAGTAACAAAATCCAGCTTCCCAGATTGCAGGCAAGGGGAACAGAGCCCTTCCAACAGAGGAACGGGAGTGGTGTACACTGGCATTGAGGCAAAAAGAAGGGAAACATTCATGGCAATCTTTGGAGGTCCCTGGAGAAAACACTGTCCACAGAAAACTGGAGATTGTTCACAGAGACTCCCTTGTCTTGTGAACGGAGTGTATTGTAAAGTCATTAAAGGGGTAACATAAATTTATTACAGAAGCAGAAATTGGAGTGACCAGGGCCAAATAGCAAAACAAGAACAAAATGCCCACTTGGCACATCAGGACAAGCAGAAGGGTCCACTGAAAGGAGGAATATCTCAAGTTGAGGCACTCCCAGTGACAACAGCTTCCAACATCCACTTGCCTTTTTCTCACTCCCCACTGAATGCCTCAGCCTAGAACTCAGCAAGGTTAGGGGCACGTGAGCCTCACCCTCATCTCTCTCTCGTGGCAGCAAGTTTCCAGACATGGGGAATGCAGCCAGTCACTGACCAGGCTCTTCAGAAGCATGTAGAAAAGGCAGCTCTTGACTCAGTGTTTTAAATCTCAGGACTCCTTCCTCCAAGTCGATGCAACACTGAAGAAGGGGAGAGATAGTTATTTGCTGGACATTTCAGACAGCAAATCTCATGATGTCTATGGCTGGGAAGAATCTGTAACACCTCTCTGGGTTTGTAGAGACCTTACAGTTTCCCTCCCTGTCCCACGTGCTGCCTCCCTTCCTCCTCTTGTCTCCTCTTGGCATTTGCAACTTGTATGGTCAGGGAATACAGAGAATRGGAGATATGATAGTATCCTGTCAAGTGTTTTCCTTCTTAAAACCTTTAAGAAGGACTGGAAAGGAAGAAGTTACTCAGAGCATACTGCACCCAGTCAGGCAGCTGTGTAACAAGCATTGCCCTGAGAGACCTGGACGTTAAGTATTTCTGATGCTCAAGGAACCAGATCTTGGAAGGCTTCCTAAGAGGAGCCCTGCAATAAGCAAGGAGCTCTTCCTTACCTTGAGAGACCACAGAGTCTGGAGGCCAATGCAAAACTCAGGCATTTCATCATCTGAGAAGAGAGAAGAGACTGATCAGGCTTTAGATTATGTAATACTTCCTCGTTAAAGAAAGTGTGTCCCTCCTGTAAAAGGATATGAAATACAAGAACATCTGATGCATAAATTTTTATGGTTATTGTCTCCTCAGTATAAAACAGATAACAAATAACAAGGAAAAGGATGAGTTAAACACAAAAACATTAACGAGCAGATGGTAATGATGACAATAATAAATCAGCACTCTTCTGCCACTCACTGATGAGCCTTTAAAGAAGCTATTTAGGCACAGTCCTGAAGATGGTCAAAATGAACTTTGTGGGTGATAAGAGAAAGAAATCGTCATGACTACTGTGAGATAAATATGAGGGGGTTGTGAAGTTTGAAACTTAATATGAGATATCAGAAGGGGCTTGTGAGATCCCATAAAACTTACTATGGGCTGTGTAAGGGAAGGACCAAAGACRGGAGAAAGCAAGGAGCAGGATGAATAGGGAGAACAAGCATGGAAAAATGGAGAGGAGAGGGGATAAGGGGACCAGTCACATGCAAGTAGGCTGGTGTTCAGTTCACTTGTCTGACCAAAGTCTTCCTGCTCTCCAAGCCTGCCACTAAGAACATGCAGTGGACTGGGTGAGAATGACCTCCTGGGTCTTAAAGTCACCAATCTGGACTTCTGTGGCATCTAAGGAGGAATTCCCAGGCATCAGCAGCTGCTTGTAATGTCATTAACACTTCCCATGTCTCCTGGAGGCCTGCTCGCCCTGTAATCAGTGGCTGTAATTTATAATTTATAGTTTATTTGTAACCATAAGTTTACTTGTAAGTGGTTATGTACTGTATGCACAGGGAGATGTAAGACACAGGTGYAGCAATTCTGCTCCTTCCAGGCAGCCATTTCCACATCCCAGCAAAATGGGTAGTGGCTATGGGATAAATTCACCTGTGCTRGTACTAATACAGATTCCCCATGAAGGGCAAGAACAAGCAGAGTGGAAACCAGGAAAGAAGAGGAAGCTGGAGTGTGTAAGAGGAGGAAGCTCTTCCTAGATGACTTAGGCATGTGGGAAGAATGTACATGAAAAGAGGGAGCAAGGGTGGCCTTGGAAGATGAATAGGACTCATCAAAGATGGGGAAACAGATAAAAGCAAGACAGTAAAGCTGGAAGACTAGTAGAGGGAAAGATCAGGAGGGGAAAAAGACAACCAAGTTGTTTTCAGCTTAGGCACAGCTTGGTGTAAATGCAGAACATGCAGCCTTTCTGCTATTTTCTGGGCCTGCCTCAGTGCTTGCTGGCTTAACCTTGTTTCCTATGGCTCCTTCCTTCAAAGAGTCCTGCTTCAGGACACTGAGGAAGACTCAGCACTCTGAGGCTACCAGGTTCTTACAGGGTGCTCCCTGCAGCAGAGGCAGAGGAGTACACAGAGAAACACTCTGGGAAATAACTGTAACCTCTATTACTTTCTCTGATGGCTTCCAGCCAGCCAGAGATACAAGTGCCCATTCCATAGGAGAACATAAGGCACCAGAGGATTAATTAAGCCATCTGTAGAATTTTATGAAAGGTCCATTTCAGAATGGAAATGAGAATTTTTCACATCATTTGTTAAGACCGGAAAAACGACCTAATTTCTCCCMATTTTCAATGTCTTTTCTCTTCTCTGTACTCTTCCTAATGCCCTTTGCCTTTGGTCACATTGAGGTTATTCACCATGTATGGTGATGCTGGCTAGCAGTGGAGGTGACCATATCACCAACCTTCTACCATGTTATGCTTTYCCCAAAGGTCCTTTAAACGCCCTTGGCAGGGCAAGAGGGACACAGGAGAAACAAGGGAGAGGAGGGGCTGGCACTCTCACCTACAACCAGTGCTGAACACAGCACRGTCTCCTGACCAAATTGCAATTCCATATGTTCTACTCGGCCAACAACGCTGGGGATGGGAAGAGAGAGGTCTCCACAGTCCATGGCAGACACTTCTTCCAGCCTGTGGGACACAAGAGGTGTTATCGCCTCAAGAAGAGGAAAAGGAAGAAAACCAGAACTTCTCACTGAGGGCAGTTCTTCTTGGTCTCATTGGGAGCAGGCCCACAAGAAGAGGAATCTCTTTCATCCGTTATGTCTGGAGGCAGATTCAACAARCAAAGCCTCACCACCAGCTACCAGCCGGTCAGCTTTGCCCTGGAGCACACACAGGGAGAATGACACAGCTCTGCCTCAGAGTCTGGGGTCTTCACACAACTTTGCCAGTGCTCTCATGCCTTGCCCTGTAGCCCACCCTCAGCATCTTCTCCTAGAAAGCCATGTGCACATGCAAAATGCCAGTAATTATCACTGGGGCTGGGTTCTTGCCACAGGTTTGCTTTTAGCCATCCCTACTTTTACACTGTGCAAAGACTTACCCCAGCTGGTTTAAACACCTCTTGGAGATGAGGTTTGGTAGACACCCAGTGTTAACAGTCGCTTTCAACACCTGACCTTGGCACTAGGAAAAACAGCAACAGATAATTACTGTGGGCTCAAAATCAGTATATTCACTCCTCCAACAGTGTGACTTGGATTTTCTGAGCAACACAGCCAAAGATGTGGTGGTTTAGGGAGTAGTCAGAAGGCAGGAGACTCATCCAAGACAACAGTGGTTYCCCAGTGCTCTGCAAACCTCACTTAAACACTTATTTGTGAATTTGCCCTCTTTCATTTGTATCTGATTGCCCAGACACTTAGCTGTTATTAGTGACTTAACTGTATCCCGGTCAAGAGATGCATAATTAGAAAATTTGTTCAGAAAACCCACATGGACCTCATTAGCAGAGCAGTAATTGCACAAATACTTCTAAATGACAAAAGCTTCTAAAGGAATACAAGCATGTGCTACAGCTTTTGCAGGTTTTCATCTCTCCTCTTTTTCTGGTGTTGCAGGAACAATGTTAACAAAGGGTAAACGTTTGTTCTCAGTTCCAGAGCTTCCAGAGGGAGAAGTCGGAAGTAGAAGCAGGAGCACCTGGGACAAACACACCTGAGATGAGCTGGWATTTAAGGCAGTTCCCAAGATAAGTGTCAAATCCATGTGATTCCTGAATCCAAGACACAACCTAATCAAGAGATGACTATTTTGTGCAAGGCTTGCATCGTGTTCCTATATCACRCTTTAAGGATTAAGACATATTATAACTGCAGTAGTCACAGCTGGTGTCATTTAGCAAAGGGAGAGACTGTGCCCTGCACACAAGTCACCTGTGCATGATTTTACTGGAATAGTCCCCAGTGCTTTGCTCACTTCATTTCTTTACCCCTTYGAACATGAAAGGAAAAGGAGATGTGGTTGCCATCTGTTTTCTGTCCCTGCCACTGCTTCTCTACACTTATGCTCATTCCCAACAAGTTTAAATGCTTGAACACCTTAAGCAGATCAGCATGGCTATGAGGGACTSAGTGCAGGACCAGCAGGGTCAAGGAAAATGTTTCAATTTCCTGATTTCTTAACTATGTCTGTGATTATTAATCATCACAGAGAGCTACATACAGTATTTCCAAGATTTCATTTTCAAAAATGTGCTATCTGTGAGTAGTTATAAAAAGAAGAAAACACCTCCTGTGAGAAATATTGGAATGCTGCTAACAGACATGATACCAGCAGGGTCCCTTTCAGCCCAAASRATTCTGTGATTCTATGGCAAAATTCCTTTCTTCTGATTTTAGAGCTGTGCAATGTCTGTGCTTCCTGGTCCTCCTGCCTGAAAGTGTTGTGGCCAGACTAAGCAGAGAGGCAAGATAAAGCAAAGAGTGCAGGTGCATGCTAAACGTCTGCCTCCACATCCTCTCTACTCAGAAACAAGACCTGGAGCATGGAGAGCAATTGCAAAGGAATCACTTGGGAGCAGGCAGACTTGAGATGCATGAGCTGCTGTTGTTATAATAAGCCTAAGCTGTATCACTAGGCAGATTACTGAGTTTTGTTTCAGAGCAGGCTGGGAAATCTGCAAGTAAGAGACTTGATAGGATATATCAGGACAGTGATTATTCTGCAGAAAACAACATTTAATCTCATTCAGTGTAAACAGCTCTACACTACTAACCACTTCCCTAGAGAACTCACCAGGAGCCTGAGGAAARTCCTTGCTCCAGCATACCACAACTACAATCAGCACTGTTTCTTGGACTAGAAGGAATTTTCATCATTTTACCCACTCTCAYCTCTGCTCTAGAATTTTCAGTCTGCTACTACCAGTCACCATTATCTTTTATTTCAATATCAGCTATRGGGATTTCCAAGAAAAAGGGGAAGGGGAATCAGTAAGGATCACCGTTTATAAAGAGCTGTCTTTTCTGAAGTTATGTTAGCTCTGAAGTCAAGAAGTTGCTTTAGCAAACAAAAGGCTGATCAATCCCAGGTTGCTTTGGCCTAGAGGAAAAATGGCCTTCAGTGCCACTGACAGTAGTGAAATCTTTCAGCATCTATTTCCAAGTCAACAAGAGACAAGCCCCACCACAATAAATAACAGCTTGATTTCATATTGCAGACACCAGCCATGACTAGCTTTCTAAAGTGCTTTTCAAAAAATGTCACAAAAAGTGGCAATTCTGCTAAAGTATCATCTGAGCAGCCCACCTAAGCAACTAGGAGGGTGAGTAACTACAGTACAGCTAGGTCTGTTTGTGATCTCTGAGACTTAAAAAGGCATTAGGTACAGGGAAACTAAAACCTGTTACAGTGAAAATATTTACTGCCTTAATCTCCCTGTGTCRCTGAAATCTACACATATTCAAATTCAGTTACAAGCCAGGTGATGCATTTGTTACTGCTTTGAAATTCTCAGTATACACGCCTGCGTGTAAAGGGTATATTATCTTTTCTCAGGAGTCAGGGAAAAAAGGACTTCTCTGGGGCTGTGCTCCATTTCCAATTAAAACTGCACCATAATCAAGCAGATCTCCAAAAGGTACCGGCTCACCTCTCTGGTTCAAACRAACTGGCAGCCTGAGTCCTATTTCCTGCTGCAGATCTGCTACTGACAGGAGAGGCTTTTTGAAGTTCACAAATGTGAACATCAAAAGCAGCAAGACAAAAAGAAGGGGAGGAGATCTTCCTTTCCTTCAGTGTAAGAAGATCAAGTGTGACAGTGACTGGCTCCTAAGAAGGGCAGAAAAAGAGAGAAATGCCTGTGCAGAATTCAGAGAGCGTTACATGGAGCGTTAGAGCTATTTCCTTGCTTGTGATGCTYGTTAGCCTTCCTCTGTGAGGGAAAATAAAATGTGTGTGACAGCTGGGSTTCAGTCCATTAGAAACACAAAGGGAATGACTAGTGGACTGTAATGCTGACTTAGATACTGCCCCTGGGATACACTACCTGTACRTGCCTGTCCWTGTTCAATGTGCATGTCTGGCAAAGAACCCCACCCTTCATCACTCAATTTTCTCTTGCAGAACAATAAGGAGAGGTTATAAAGAAAAATAAACCTTTATTTGCTCAAAAATGGGCTCCAAGTAATCAGAGAAGTTACACTGAGAGCCATTCATCCTACTAGTCTGTCCCCAAGTGTGGCTATGTTAACCCAGCTACATTAAAGTCTAAAACCCAAGGTTAAGCAATGCCTAACTGCAACAGTAAAGGATGCAAAATAAACCAGAGAGTGGTTTTGCTTGGTACTGAGATACCTGATCTAAGCCTTTAAGAAGCTTGCCATCAGGCTGTGTTTATATGATGATTTATTGTGCCAACTGAATTTTCAAAGGTATGTAAGTGTAGCCTTYACACTCTGATACGAGAGACGTTCTTTATGATAGGTAACTGAACTAAAACCAGCTTTAAAATGGGTTTTATACAACAGGTCTGTATCTTGGTGAGTCTTACACCTGCCTATTACTGTGCACCTTTAATCATCCAGCCCTCTTTCATGAGCCACAACTTTTGGGTGTGCTTTCTCTACCTACARGGACAAGGGAGTTGTGTGTTCTGCTGTATAGAAGAATATACAAAGAAAAGGGAGCTAAAAATACTGCTTCCATCAAGAGATGCAGCTGTGCTAATTTGGAGCAGTTAGCCACTTTCTGAGGAGGTCCTTTGACACCTGAGAGAATCACACTAGATTGGAGCTAGTTAAGTGTAAATCAATGAGAGGCACCCATCTTCAAGTGATAAGGAGTCATTCCTTGCTTCTGTGTGAAGTTATGAAATACCTCATATCATGGAAAGCTGGAGATGTGATTAAGGTTATTTGTCTTCAAATATGGGCACCTGGAAGGCATGTAGCAGAAAGGCTTTTCTCTGGGGAAAATCTGAATCCAGACCCTAGGAGAGGCCATGCATGAAATCTCTTCTCTTTGGCTGCATCTGGCTTTGCAGTTTATAACTCAGCATGGCCCTTGGGAGGGGGGCAGCTGGAACTCTGAGCATTTGCCATCACTGTGAAATCAGCAGCACCGTGTTGTTGCCTTACCTGGCACTGTATTAGCAGGGGTGAAGTTTCTTTCTTCCTGTCCTCTCCCTTTTCCATCTTTGCATCCTGGTCTTTTGCCAGCGGAGATTGAACCCGTGCAGGCTGACCCCTGGCCTCGCCCCGCAGCTTGTTCAGGTTGCCTTCCAAGAGGCGCCGCTGGACCACACTATGAGGCTGCTGTCTCCATCATAAAGAAAGAGAAATCCCAGCTAAGTATGGAGCTAAGGACAAAGACGTTTGCTAGYTCAGGGAAGCAGGCTGCAAATTCTTGACCCAACTGATCACCCTGATGGAAGACAGACTTATCCAAAAAAACTTTCTTTAAATTCCAAGATTTTTTTTCTGTAGCCACTAATTTGATGTTAAAATGTTGGGATATCTGTGACAGGCAGGTCTCTGGTCTGCAATTATTGGAGGAGAAGAATGTGCCTGATGCATGCTCTCCCCACACATATCTGTTCCTTCAGCTAAACATGCACTGGAGGGTCCCATCCCTGTTCGGTTACTGCAGTACACTGCCTGCTGGGTGTGTGCTGACATCCCACCAGGCACATTCACACCTTCTAATGTAGGAGGRGAATGCAGCATGTGGGTGATGTAGGTGTGGGCAAGAAGGCAGAACTGCAGATATTTTACAAGTACAAGCAATTATTTGCAGTRAAGCAGGAACCAGGCCCTGAAGAGGAAACTAAAACGAGCTTTGAATGTTCCTTGGAGTCCCTCTCTGCTCCCCACTATCARATGCTCTAGTTTTTGTCCAGTATTACTCCATCCAGTCCTGGCACAGCTACTGAATCGACAGTGGGCAACACAATAAAATGGTGCCTGTTGGAGGTAGCTTTGTCCTTTCTCCAASTACTCAGTCCCATGGCCCTTCTCCAGGAGAGCATCTGCTCTGAGCTGGCCATGGCATTCTCAGTAAAAACTGCCTATCTGGACAAAGGCAAAAAATCTAAAGGGGTTAATGTACTACAGCTTAAACTGTCATTTTTCTAAAAAAAAAACCCAGTAAATTAAAAGTCATCTCCCAGATAGTGCAGCAGTTTGATGTAAGCRGGCCAAACACCAGACCTGCCATTGAGCTGGGCTGTATTAATCCCAGRGGTACTTGTGTTTTGGACTAGCTTCATGCATAGCCAGAGAGCGGAGGCCAGGGGAGTGTGCAAACTGCAATTTGAAGCACCCTGATTTGCCAGATTCACTCAGTGTTTGGAGCAGGGTGGCTGTCACTGGCTGTTTGGTCACACTCAGCATTGGTCTCTGCAAAATGCTCAGTCCCTCGTGCCTCTGTTTCCCTGTCACTCAAGGGGTGAGAGATCACTCACGTGCTGCATGAGAAACACTGCAGCAGTTGAAAAAGTGGGGTAAAAATATCCCTCTGTTCCTGGTCTTTTCCCAGCCTCCTGTGCCGGCCCACAGCACAGCTGGCCGTTGTACTTAGCTCCCTAAATACTCTGAGCTCAGTGCCAGTTTGGCTGCCAGCTAACATCTGGGCCATGGGAAAAGGGCAGGGAACAAACAGCAGGTCTCCCAATTCCCATCCTCCCTGCTGCCTCTCACAATCTGGCATGCAAAGGACCTTTCCCTCCCCTGAAACCTTTCCCGCAGAATGAGCAGGCCCTTTGCAGCTGCCACCTCTGTCCCCTTCATGTCACTCAGGCTGGGAAGAGGCCAAGTGCTGGTGGGGATTAGCTGAGCTTTGGGATTTTGGAGGCATCTGATTCRAGAGCAGACTCCTAGGGCCCTGCCTATCTTCTCTCTCACCATTGAGACAGAGAAGTGGAGATCGTTACCTTTCTTGGACTGATCAGAAACAATTAGATTTAGGGATGGTGAGGAAGGATGTTGTGGGTGTTGTGGCCAGGAGCTGGAAAGGATGCCCTCTCAGGGCACTTAGAGGGATCAAAGCAGATTCTCAGTGCAATTTCAGGAAGGATGAGGCTCTCCAGTGTAAAATCTCCAGGCTTTGCTATGATTAGTGACATTGTAGGAGCTGGGGTTCTTGATTTTTAGGAGGTGAGAAGCCAGATCTTYAGACCTTCTTGGTACTTCCAGAATATTTTAACTCATGTAGCTACTTATTTTTTATTTTGCTATTTAAAAACCTCCAAAACTAATAATGCTTTTTGTTGCGAAGCTGGAAACATGAATCTCCACAGAAATGTATAACTACTCATTATTGAAGATGTGAGGGGCCCATCAAATCCCAGGCACTGCTGGATGCATTGCAGAAGCTGAATGCACACCCAGAATACACAGAAAAGAGTGGCAAAACTTAACAGCCCTGGACTGTAAATGAAAGCAGGTATTTTGTTTTAAATTACATGGGGCCTTGCTATAATTTTAGGATGTGGAGCTGCTGCAACTGGAGTTTCTGACACTGTCAATGAAGAGCTCTTTGGGGGAATTAATTAAACTTTCCTCMCAGTGCAAGTCCTATAGGAGTTGGGAGTGCTCTACTCTATTTCCAAGATCAAACTCTCCAGCACTTCCTACTGCTGCTTTGTTTTCAGTACRTTCCTTTTTATGTATTCCTGTCCTCCAGGAGGGAGCCAGATCAATTTAGGAAACAGAGATGGAGTTTTCAGAGGGCTGGAGAAGTGCCTAGAGAGCCAAAAGCATATGTTGGACTCTGATTTGCAGCCCCCAAAACATCACAGCAATATCAGTGTCCCTCCCATCGATTGCAGGAACTGCTGAATCCCTCCTAGAAATCTAAGGTCTGGTTCTTCTTTTGCTCCAAGTTAGAGCCGAAATGGAGGTACCACACTGACCCCAGGTATGGCCCTGTGTGTGCAGATTTCACCCAGGGGTCACAGKTTTTTTTTTGTGCCTTCTAACACCAGAGCAAAATGTCCATGTCAGAAAAAAACGTGTCATACTTTACCCACTGCTCCCTAGATGGTGAAAATGGTTCAGCTTTTCTATTATGGAGCAAACATGAAGTTTGCAGTGGGTTGCAGTGACCAAACATGGTCTGCACACAAGGAATTCTCCTGCCTAAAAAGGTTAATTTTAGGACATTTGCTTGTGGCAAGTGATTTGGACAAGGACTGTCTTGCTCAAGTAATGCCTTGGGGCTTCAGGGTGCCAGCTGTCGTTTTGAGGCACGGTGTGACAGGAGTCCGTCCCAAAGCAAAGGTGGACGTGTTTTCCCTGCCTTTGTGGCTGTGGTCAGCAAACACACGCCGGAAGGCTCGGGAGTGGCTCCTCTCCACACCGTGCCTAGGGCTGGGCCCCAGGCCGTGCCCGGCCGTGCTCCTGAGGGGATATCCGAGCTGCAGCGCTGCCGAGGGCCATTGCCGGCCCGCCTGTGCTCCCGGCTGAGCGGGGCTGTCCGGCCCCAGCGCGGCCAGACCTCCTTCCCCGCGGCGACCAGAGTCCCTGTCCCTCGCTAAGACAGCGCTGCTGTGACGGCCCTGGGAGCTCCAGCCGTGACTGCGCAGCGCCGGAGGGACACTCSCGGCCAGTCCCTGCTGACAGCCATGTGTGCCGGCCCAACGTGAGGCGACAGCTCACGGTGACTTTGAGGAGCCGGCCTTGACCCTGCCGAGCCAGCGGCTCCAGCAGCTGCTGAGGGAGCGGCGGGGAGGGTGGCGGGAGCAGCAGGATGTGCCAGCACGGGAAGGTGGCACTGACCCCGTGTCTGTCCAGGGCACAGACTGCATCCCAAGGTTTCGGCAAGGAGGATTAGCTCCCGTTCAGGGCCAGGGACCTGCCGGGCCCACACGTGTRCGGCCCTGTGCCGCTGAGTGCCTCGCTGAGTGCCACGGGAGCCGGGAAAGCACTGGAGGCGAACACACGACAGCGTCTGTGGCGTGGCTGCGATTGTCTGAGGATACAGAGGAAAGCACGGACTGCAGGGAGGGGCAAGATCTTTTATGRCACCCACTGCCACAGCTGGAACAAGTGGTTGCGTCCCCATCACAACCAGACTTAAGCCCTCTTTTGGGCACATGGTTTAGACCTCCACATCTTTGAGTAGTTTAACTCTACAGTGGAGAGAAGTTGGACGGCAAAACTGCCGAAGGGGAGTATGTGTACAGTTGAGCCAGCAATAGATCCTRTGGGAATCTGCTTCCAGCCTTGGGGAAACCCTTCCAGACCACAGACTGCCAAGACTCCTGCAACAGACCTCCCTCCCTGATGCTTCCTGCTCCACGTCATCACAAGGAGATGCCCACAGGCCTCACTCCGGTGCTTCCTCCCCAAAGGATTCACCCACGAGTTCCAGGCACTGCCTCTGCCTGAGTGCTGTTTAGCAGTCCTGCCCTTTGCTTACCCCCGCAAAAATCGAGAGAGCCGGGGGAGCAAGAAAATTGCAAAAAGGTGACAAGGTCAAACTAAAGTCCCTCAGAGTTYCATGAATTGTGCTTTCCTCCCTGCTGAGTCTGGGCAGCAGTCTGCCTTTGAGCTGGATCATGCAGGAATGAACACCTGGGGACTTTCAGAGATATCCCACATGGAAACATATGTGTYACATGAACATATATAGGTACTGGGTGAATGGAAATTTGGATTCTGGATTCTGTCTGCCTGCCTCTGTGAGGAGTTCGGTTCCTATGGGGATGCATGAGAAGATGGATGCAAGCAAATGAGCGATTAATTCTTTCCCCTCAACCTGACCTGATCCYAGAGGGTCCTGAAGGGAAGTTTAACTTTTGCTGAACCTGTGATCTTTTCACAAAACCTGACAAGGAGCTCCCAACTGGTATGAAGGCTATTAGGAGGACTCCCTCCCAAATGGGGTCCCACTGGACTCACCAGATCCTTGGAGGTGCCAAGCCTTGTCAAGCCATCCAGGGGCAGCAGATCAGCAGAGTCCTTGTGCACAAACTGGGTGGCCTGTTTGAGGCGCCTCTTCTGTTGCAGAATAGCTTTGTTCCTCAGCTCCATCTCACACTCCTGTCGCTCCAGGTCAGGAGTACCCTCGCTYTGCTTTTCCTCCTGGTCTCCTTGCCCCAGTGGCAGGGGGCAGSTCTTCCTTGTGCTCATGGTGAAGATTCAGACAGAACAGGTCCTTCTTGGTACGCTGGGGTGTTCCCTGAACTCGTCTCCTGGTGTTTGCCCTCTGGAAGCTGACTCAGTCTCTGATCTCCTTTCTCTTCCTTTCTCTGCCTTTCCTCCCGCTCCCCTAGTTATAACTCACCCATCTCTGAAGTGTCTCCGTGCCTGTTTCTCCCTCTGTCCTCTCCACTCCTCCGTGTCCCTCTGCTCCCGCCTCTTCCTCTCCCTCACTTCTCCTGCCCTGACTGCAGCTTTGCCTCCTCCAGTCCGTGGGTCCCTGTCGTAATAGCAAAAAGCCCCGCGTCAGAAACCGATTTCCATAAATCACGGCGGAGCCGGCAGGATGCTCCGGCTGGAAAAATCCAGCAGCAGAAGGATGGCCCCGCTGCTGGGGGCTGGCCTTCCCTGGGCGGGCTGCGCGCACGCACCGCGCGTGTCCCTGTGTGTKTGTGCGCCCGCCTGTCCCCGGCTCCACGGGGACACGCTAAATCTCCCGGCGGCAGCCTGCGCGCTCCACTGCCTCTGCCAGGGGGCTTTGACGCATCTCGGAGTCTCTGGAAATACTGGCAGCAACTCGGTCCAGCCCGGGAGATGATGCAGTACCTTGGTAAAYGGGAGAGAGCATCCTCCTCAAGGCTCCTGGCAGGCATGCCCAGTCTCATTTCTGCGGAGTGTCATGCCTTTGGAACAGGCTGCACTGAAGGATTTTTCTGTGTAGCATGAATGAAACGATGAAGGGCTGGTTTCTGCTGTCAGCCAAGGCAAATATATTAGGCCAAACCCTGCCTTCATTTTCACCCCACTCTATAGAGAGCAATAATCTCTGATATTGCAGAAGCCTAAAATTACTGGCTTGTTGATAACAGGGGACTTGGCTCCTTGTGTATACCGAAAGAGTGCTGGCACTGCTGCAGATGTCTGGAACAGGGCAGACATCCCTTCTCTCAGAGGAGACAATACATGTTAGAGCTCACTTTTTCARCTTTCTCTCTCCATATTGTCCTGCTTGAAACTATAAATTTTAACTTGAACTGGTACTGTCTCCTTTTGATCCCTTTTCTCTGGTTAATGCACTGCCCTGTTTAACACCAGTTCTGATACCGTGTACCGAGGAGSAACCCAAATTTTACTCAGCTGTGAAGCTGAGGACATTATTATGTTTCCAGAAAAGCCATGAAGGGATAAAATAGCTTTCATGTGCAACATAGAAGGAATAGTAGCAACTGACAATGAAAATTACAGCAAAAGGACACTTTCTGTTGCTCCTTTTGTTTTGTTTTCTATCTTAGTTGTATATAACATTCCAATATTACTGATACCAATTATTTCTGTCTTCTAGACTGTGTATTAAGAAAGTGAGCATGCAATATTAGGCAGAAAATCCAATACAAGGCATTATGGTTTCCACAGCACCAAATCACAGGACTACATTTGTCTGGAGTGGGAGTAGAAATACGTTCTAACTGCTTTACACTCTAATGCCAAATTTCAATACCATAATGCAGGCAGAGTCCCATCAAGAGCTCAGCAGAGGTGTTTTGGGCTGTCTTTGTCTGTGAGTCAAACTAAGAAGGGAATTGAAGTAATTGATATTCCCAGGGGAGCTGTGTTCCCACAGTCTAGTTTTCCTGCCTGTAGGTTGCTATGATTTCTGATTCACACACACTTTTGACTTCTTGTGGCCCCGCTGAGTATCCCCAGTCTTGTTATCTCCTRTAATCACCCATGTAAACCAGTACCGAATCTTGCACCTCTGCTCTCCCACTGAGCCAAGAGATGTTTCCTCTCCTGCTGTGARTACCTCAGCAGGCAGCCAGACAAGGCACATCTGCTTCTGATGGTAGCAATGGCGGTGCCAATTTCTTAAAGCTTCAGAATGGACCCTAAGACTGTTAAAGTGCTACAGAACACCTTAGCACCAGTTCAACTGCAGTTCTTGCCTTGAAACCTACGGGCAGTTACACAATTTCTGACAAGATCACCTCCCACCCTGGATAGGTATGTGGGTATGAAGAGGAGAAARCACTCTGAGTTCCCAGTCCCAGTACCTCCTTGCAGCTAGCCACCCTTTATTAGTTTATTTTGCACAGCATTTTGGCAAAGTCTGATCAAAATTGGTTTGCCTTGCAGGTGGAGCTATTGCCTGAGGAAKTCTGCTTCCAGGCCTCACCAGTTAGTCCTGGTCCCTAATTCACAACTTACTGCCCTCTTTGTGATCAAAGGGGAGAAATCTTCAAGTCTCATTTAAAGCTTTCTCTCCTCCTTTATCTCTCTGCTTCTAGGTGCAGGTCACCTAACTCTTTATATCTTGTGGTGTTTCTAGACCTAGCAAAAAACCCCAGGGTTTTTATGGAGGTGAAGTCAGCTAAGATACTATCTTCTCCCTTCAGAGGCATGCTAAGTTCTAGGTCACTGTTTTTTTCTATTCAGCTATTACTTTTTCCATGCTGCTTTTCTTAAACAGAGCCCATTTAATAAGTAGGTTAGGTGATTTCTGGTTTTGGGTTTTTTAATATTTTTTTTTTTCAGAATGGACATTCCTATTAGAAAGATTTTCTAATGAGAAATCAAACTACAGTGCAGTGAATTTAAGGGGATTTTGCAGTAGTTATACCTTTCCCACTCATCTTTGACGGGCCCTAAAAAATAGTACATGACTCACCAGTAAGCTATATTAGAAAAATWAAACTGCTTTTGATTAAAATATTCATACACAATCTCACACACACTGATAAATTATTTTCCTTTTCTGAGGCAGTCACATAAAATAGTCATAACCTGTTATACTTTGCTATTCTGTACCCTTCATACAGAAATCTTTACATGGCATGTGACAGTGCTATTTAGACAATAGAAGAGACACTCTGCCTTCAAAGAAAATAAAAGCCCTTCTCTCTGCTCCAGCTACCAGCTTGGCCTTCCAGCTCAAGCAGTTACAGGTCAGTGAGAGCTCTGGGACAAAAGATTCCATATTCTAAGCACAAAGGCACAGCACTGTAGCTGTGTTCGTGGATGTTGGCCCCTGGACCTGATCACCTCCATGTTTGAGAAATATTGAAGAAATTAGARGTAGTGCCCATATTTCTAAGGAAAGGCACTGAAAAGCAGTGTTTCCCAGTAGCCAGGTTGCCCAGCCAAGAAGCGAGTGGATCAATATATTCCAGTCAGCTACTCCTCTGCTGGAAGAAAYTCACTGATAGTACCAGGAGTAGTGAAGAGGAAAAATTCCATTGCTGAAAGAAGCAACTCGCAGATTAAAGAACGTGAGACAAAGGTTGTACTTCACTATGCCAGGAGCGTTAGAGAAGTTTGAGAAGCTTCTCTGTTGAGGACTTTCAATGGTTTGTCTTTAAATTTCACAGACTGAGGTCCTTCTACCAAAGATTTTCCTTGTATCTTATTTCTGGGAAGCTTTACCTAACCTAATAATTCCTCATTAAAATATTCTCCTGCTACTTTTGCAACTTCTAATGGCTGYCTCTCTTTCTTAGAAATTTCTTTCCAGCTTTGAATTCTTCTCTTACAACAGTTTGGAAACTATTATTTTGTCCTCCTGAGAGCTGACACAGTGCAGGTGGGAGGGTGGATTGTAGATGGAGAGCTTTACATTTCTTTTGTGACAAATTGGGTTTTTACAGAGCTCAGCAATAGCCCCCCCACAATATAACCARTGCAAAGGTTGTTTTTACAGTACACCAGTTTCCAATGCACTTTCTCAGTAGTAGCGTAAACTTTGAGTGGGTGTGAAAGTGACCCYGTAAAAGTAGCAACTATGTCAAAGCCAAGAGATTCTTAGTGGTGGATACTGAAGGATAACAATGAGGCAACTTYCTGCTCATTCTCCTGCATTCTCACAGCCTGTACAGTCTGTGGATGCACAGATGGTGCAGAGGAGGAATGAGAGGACAAACCTTACTCAGGCAAACCATGCATGCTTCTCTCTCTTCCATCTCTGAAAAAGATAAATCTTTGAAAAAGAAAAGGTTCCTCCACTTTGAATTCCCTCCAGTTTGTCTATTTGTATAATAAAATACCTTTGTATTCTTGAAATAATAAGTAAAAGGTTACAGTATTTGTATCTGTGGGAATGTCTGGCAAGGTTCCTTGAATTAAATGTCATCTCAGATGTACATAATGTTTAGCTCGGCTGCTGGACAGCAAAGAATGTCCTGCCAGCAAGGTCAGTCAGAAAGTAGAGTAGTTTGCTTAGTTAGGTAATTTAGAGTCAAATCTCTGTAGTTATCTCCCCTACAGGATAGATTTATGGTTGCACTGTGGCAAACTTGTAAYGGTGCTGTCCAATAAGAAATTCCTCTGCTGTATAAATATTTCTTGACCATTATAAATATTATTATAAACACAGTATCATTATAAACATAATGATTTCTGTYCTGTCTGTATTGACTGTCTTGGTTGGGCTAATCTGCACTAAGAAGAGGCCTTTTCTGTTTCATTGGAATAGTTATCATTGCCACAGAACAGTTGCTCATTGTGCAGCAAGTAATACAAAATTTTCTGTGCCATTACACAGCTTCTTSAATCACACTAGAAGACTTTGGCTTTGTTTTCAGGAGGAGAAGGRGTCTCCACTTATGGAACGCTGAGAACATAGCAATGGCAAATGTCTTACTCATGCTAGAGCTTCACTGTACTTAGCATGAGGTTTAAAGTAGAGAATAATTTCTGTCAGGAGTATGCTTACCCATAAAAGTGTGCAAGAGCCTGAGGGGAAGGATAGCTGTATATTTAAAGCCAACAGTACAGTACTTGGAAATGTGTAGTCTCAAAGATGTCTCTCCTGTGTGTGTCTCTGTGTAGTTTTTAAAATTTTTCTGTCCCTCCACTTCCCATCTGTAGGGAGAGCAGTATTTTCATTATCGACTTAGCTCAAGGCTAAGAATGCACTTGACAATAACACGGGCAATTTTTTGGAAGTCTCTCTACATAATGCCATGAAAATAATAATGAAATCTTTATACCATTAAGGCTCCTTTCAGAGGATGTCCCTGAAGCTGAATACTTGAACACTAAAAGCCAGCACAGTTAGAGTTGCCTGGTGAAGCCTAATTTGGTATGTATATGTGTGGGCTTATTCCTAAAACCACCTAGTCTTGACAAGGTGCTTTGGGTGGCTGTTTATGGCCTTCTATAAAAACTGCTATTTTTTTTTCATGTAAAAAAATGAGAGCAACGATAAATGACAATCACCAATACACTTTTTTGCCTKTGCCCAGCTAGCTGTAGAATCAGAACAGATCTCATCTTGCTCAAAATGAAGCCCAGATATAGTCCTTAGAATGTAAGAATCTCTGATGGCTGTTTTTGCCTCCAATGTCATTTCCTTTGGGGCAGGTTTTCCCTTCAAAATCTACCATCAGATGCTGTGGAAAACTCTCCTATCAGCTCTGGCCAGGTGTACTGTGGATGTTTCCTGTTGTATTTGTTTGTAAATGGCTTCTTTTGTACCTTCAAGCAGTTGAGATCAGGYAAGTTCTTCATCAGTCAGCAATATAAATTGCTGAAATTAACTTAACCAGTGGGGGAGTGAGCCACTCTAAAGGGTGTTGCAGCCCACCTCCTGTTCTCTTGTTCAGGCACACTTTTATATAGAAATGCAGAAATTCAAGCTTCAATGTTCACAGACAAATCTTTAAAGTCATGCTYCTGTTGTGGATGGCTTTTCAGGAACAATGCCTCAGTCCTGCTTAGTGAATTGGCACCTTTTCCACACTGTTTTCTCCTTGCTGCTGTGTGAAAGGCACTGGGCTCATCCCTTGTAAAAGAGTCAAACCCAAGACCAGGAATGAATATTTCACAGCTCTCGTGCTTTTCTGTGGTACTTGATCAGTTTACTCTGGCCTTAAACCTGAGGACTAGTGTATCTGTGACTATGAAAGTCCTTATCCAGCCTTCTGCTCTTTCTTTATGCTCTCAAACAACATCAAGTTGTGCCAGAGGAGGTTTGAAATGAATATTAGGAAACATTTCTTCATTGAGAGGTTTATCAAGCATTGGAAAAAGGTTTCCTTGGGAAGTGGTTGAGTCACCATCCCTGGAGACATTTGAAATATGTGTAAATTGTGACACTCAGGGACATGGTTTAGTGATAGGTTTGGCTGGGTCAGGTTAATGGCTGGGCTTGATGATATTTATTTTCCAAGCTAGATGATTCTATGATTCTTTGTCTTCTGAACTCTGTCTCCATTTTAGTCTCTGTATCACCTTAATCTCATCAAGGTCTTTCTTTGTATCATCCTCTCCCTGAAGCCCGTCAGAAGTCCCTGGGACACAAGGGAGCTCATGCCATGCTCAGCTGTTGGAAGCCATGAAGAACAAGTTCAGAAAGAAATTTCCATACACCACCCAAGTYTGTGCTGGGGCACACTCTGTACTGAATAAATCTCTTCTCAGATTTTAGTTGCCAGCTGACTCTGCTGAGGATGTGAAATAGATTTTTTTAAAGAGTGTTTAGAACAGCCGAAAACTGGAAAATATTCACTCAGCTCATAAAAAGGGAAACATCAAAGCCAAGGATACCCTGACAAAATCCTTACAAAGCAAGGAGGCACTAGGTCTTTTCAAGAAAAGGTGTGCTACAAAGGGATTTTTTTAATCTGAGCAAAACATTCTTGTGCTCTCATTTATAGAAGCAATTGGGTTGCTTGAACTRCATTCCCTGTGTTCCCTGCCCTTTCTTTCCCTAGCAGAATAAGAATAACTCTACYTGAGGCTGATATTCAGCATGGCTATTTCCTGCTCAGACAATTCAGGATTTTATGATGGAATCACCAGCACAGTTGTACTTCTCGTGCAGAAGCAGATGTGTGTACATAACATAGAGTAACAGAGGGATTTTATCACCCCAGGGATCTGATTGATAACRATGCTGCTGTAACAATGCAATTTTATTTTTGATTATAAATTCTGGACTCCTTTGGTTTCCTGGCCTTTAAGTCTGCATTTGTACGAGCACCAGCTGCTTGTTACATTCTTGATGGYGAGGTCTTGGCATGATTTAAATGGCAACTGAGGTTATCTCATGATCTCCTGACTTCAAGATTTTAATAAAAACAGCAAACAAAACCTGAGAGTCAGCCATGGGAAACTGCAAAACAGCTCTTATCACTGTAGCATGCCAGTCCCATGGGTATGCACAGCAGAGTGCAGGCTGTCAGGAKCTAATTAGCTACAGAGTGGAGCTCCTCAGATCAAACCGTTCTGTGTCAGTGACATCATTACTTGCAAATACTTGGAAAACCTTATTGATGCTGAAGGCATCTTCAGTGATCCCGCAACTTCCAAGGGATGTGCTTTATGGTGTCAGTTCTGCTGCATTCCTGACCTTTCCTTCCCCTCCTGGAGGGATTGGATTGGATGCTAAATATATCAAAATGTCCAAAACTTTAAGGCTACCGTGAGAGCAGGCAAAACTGCTTCAAACAGAAGCTTTTCTGAAGTGAAACTTAAAGTGGAAAATACAAGTTAATAACTGAGGACAGATTAGACCACCAGACTCATATAAATGCTCCTAAATCTAGTGTTTCAGGGCTTTGCAATATACAGGCATTATGCAAAATAGAAATTTCAGCTGGAACACAGTTCCACAATCTGAAATAGCTTTGTGCATAGACAAACATTTTATCTCAGAATTCAGAATAAAACAAACTGAAATGTGAAAACATGTTACTTAAAAAGTATAAAGTTGAGATGGAATGTTCTGGCCTGTTGCATAATGATATTATCCAAAACTTTGTCTTTATTAAAATTTACAGAAAAAGATATCAAATGTGAAAGAATACACTGCACCAATAAAAGATACCATACTGGTAGTGAAAAAATCAATATTAAGAGTTTCTTCTGAAGTCTACTGAAGATGAGTTTTTTTGTCATGTTGGAAAATTGGTCCATCCATTAAACAGTCAGGGTTCAAATAAGCCAGTCTCTTGTTTGTAACCACAGATGAGTACRGAAAGCCTACCTTCTACAAATTACATAGCTAAATAGAGGCCCTATTGGCAGCAACCTCCTATACATCCATGAGAAGGTAACWGAGACCAACAGCAGGGATTGGAACATAAATCCATGCCTGATTGTAGTTTAATAATTTGTGCCATCTGTTTTCCTTGACTTTCTTAAATAACATCATTAGATATTTCTGGTTTTAAATTCGGTGCATAAAAAAACGCAGATGTGGAGGATAAATAATTCTGATKATATATTTGTATGCAAACAGTTCATCAGTGTGCTCCATATAATGACTTCCCACAGATTTTGAGATGTGGAAGAGAATCTCCTTTGCATAATCTTTTGCCTGTATTGCCTGTAAACTGTGTTTCAGGGTATTTATCATCTTCATTTTTCCAAGAACCGTAACTGAAAYGCAAGGACAATGTGTCATTTGACTTGCATCAGTTCAGATTCATGGTCTTGCCATTCTAAAACTCTGCTTATTTCTAAGCAAGAAGCCAGTCTGAGATGAGTAATGAGGCAGSGCATTTTCTTCTTAATCTCAGGCAGCTAATGCTTTGCTATGCCCTGAATATCTTTTTATCCAGTTGTAGCTYACCTCTTCTTAAAATAAGGGGAGTGGGGAGGGAAGCTGTTTCTGTTCAAGAACCAGCTCACATTTTACAAGCCTGTCATTTTTCTCTCTGAGCCTACAGTGCATTCTAAAGAGGAAGTCAGGTATTTTTCTAAAAAAGAAATTTTCACCTTTAAGAGCTACACTGCCCTCTGGAAAAAACAAAGACCTGACATCCTCATAAAAAGATTCCTGCAATGTRAAACAGGGTCTCTTTTTTCTATATGGTGAAGTGGACGAATTTTTTCCTCTACTTGGCTGGTACCTCATTTCAGGGGGAATACAGTCCTTTTTAGCTGACAAAATATAGTGGGAGAAACCCCACTCAACCARTGAAAGGGAATTACCTTCTCCTTTGCATGTCACACTTGCCAGGTACTGAGCAGAGTTGYCAGAGGAGCACAGCATCCACAGCACTTGCTGGCTCCCTGCAGATTTGTGTGTCCCAGATCTCTTAAAAATTTTACCTTAAATGTTTGCTTTTACAGGCTGAAAGGTGTTAAACAGCTATCTCTATTGTCAGAACTCAAGGACAGTCCTGGGATGCTCCTGCACATTACTCAGAGGCCCTGGGAGTGCTATGCAAAGGGTGTGAAGGACTGTGCCTTCCTCCTCTTGGGCTCATGAACAGACATGAAGTATGGCTCTGCTCCTACTGTGAGGGGTGGACAGAGGCATCCACTGTCTGACAAGATCACACATCTRCACTAAAACGCAAAAACAGAGCCTGCGGAGGGACAGGTGGTAACTGCCTGTCCTTAAGGAAAGAATCCAGGCAGAACATCAAAGTAAACAGAGATGGAGAGAAATAAAGTCATATTTTGTGGTTAAATCCTCACCAACTGGTGCTTTGAACTACTTTGGCCAAAACACTGTAATCTCTCTTCCGGGAGCAATAAAATTGCCTAATGGATTTTTTTCTGTTGTTCCCCCTACCTTTTTTGATATAATTGCCCTCAAGCAGTGCTTTCACTGGGATRTGTAACAAGAGGGGAAACGAAACTTTGGCACTACCATGTTAAAAATAAAATGGGAGGTGGCCATCAAAGCACCTCAGCTGACTGGGACAGCAGGGGATCACCTGCCTGGAACAGACACCAAGGACAAGCACATTCCATTATTTGCTGGAGACATAATCCTTCATTTGCTGGCTCTCAGGTGTCAGTTGTGTGCACACATCTTCTCAGGARCAAGAAGTGGGATGAAAGTGAGATAGGATGCTTTGAGAGAGCCGAGTGTTGACACCTGTGCAAGATGCACCAGCAGAAATTGTGCCACAARCCAGGCCCCTTCTGCAGCCTTATAATCTGAGAAAAACTGCAATAACCATTAAACCAAAGTTCTTGAAACACTTTATGAAGGCAAATAACTTCTAACAAACACACAGAACTGCAGTTCTGAAAACCACACCCTTTTMAAACTAGTTTTATGTTTATAGGGGATGGTAGAAATAGTTTCAAGTTGTATTTGTTTTGTGTTTAGAAGATACAGAAATGAGTCTGCTGGTGGTRTTGTGGTGTTTTAGGCTAAGGTTGTATTGTGTGCTCATGACTTTTAAAGTCAGGATTTACCTTTGAACAGCAGGAAAAATTGTATATATGAAACAATGGGTTGAGTAACCAAATTTAATGTGGTTTGCCAACAAGGCCTGAAGAATATTGAAAACATCCTAATGATCACTCATTGCTCACTCAGTGCTCACAAAGCACACACACGAGACAAGCAAGAAGGGGTTGCTCACACTGTGGCCCAACCTGAGCACGCTGCTAAGAGCAGCTAGGTGGGTTACCTATTGTAGGAGAATATCAGGTTTGACAAACAGGATTTTCCCCTMATGAAGCTGTGCTTTATTGAGTATGGAGATACAGGAGTCACCTTATGTCTGCAAGCAGAAGGATCAGATCTTTGACATGGCAGTTTCTTCTATGACACAAGACCTAGAGAATTGGGAGGAGTTGTTCTATTGCACCAAGAGATACATACCTTGTGTTTCCAGAGGTCACATTTCACTAAAGTATCAGCATTCCCTTTACAGTTTCTTTTTTACATTTTCAACTGCTGACTGTAATGAGGGCAGCTTTAACCATTCAATAGAGGTCCATCTTAYTGCAGCAGTGTCTGTACCTAGTCCTCTAGGTACATAATGGACCTCTGGAAACGGAAGAACTTATCTGGCTTGATCCAGGCTCTTCTCYATTCCTGGAAGCTGGGGAAAAGGAAGCCAAACCAAGATTTTATGCTGCAATCCAGATAACTCTTTCAGTTTGACTTGGTCACATATAGGCAATTTTTCAAATCTTTGCCCCAGCAACATTCAGAACAACCTGGATCAAAGTGTTTTCGAAGTAAAACAAAAATAAAAATKTGGGCTTTCAGCTAGGGTAAAAGAATACAAGAGATATGAACATATGGACAACACTCTAGGTCAAACCCTTACCAGCCAAATACTCCCATAACCCTACAATAATATAATTATTATTATTATTATAATTAAGGGCTAAATTAAGGAATATATAGTATTTACAGCCATTAAAACTAGACAGAAGATACTAAGTAATAGAGAAACAGAATAAAGGAAGATTAGGACAGGGGTAGGAGGAGGTTCCCAGGCTCTTTCCTATTGTACTGAGGAGTGTGTTCATTTCCTCTGAAACCTTGAGTAGCAAATGCTTTCAAGGGCCTACCTAGATGGTCTCATGATAAGAATCCCTGGAGAGAGGCTATCTSTAGCACAAGGTTAGAGAAGTCCTATCATCTTGTTCTGCTCAAAGTCTACAGCATCTTATAAAAGAAGCTCATAGCAGCTGATGGGCCTGTCTCCCAGCTTAGCAGGAGTCAATTATGCTCTCTGTTCCCATGTGGGAATTAGTCAAAAGCAGTTRTTTTAGATTACACAAACGTATCTCAGAAGAGTAGAGTGCTTTTTGTAACATCAGAACAAGACAAATTCAGCCCTCAGGGAAGTTCACTTCAGTTCAGGTATGAGTTGAGACCAACTAATGTCTGTTCCTAAATTTTCATCCTCAAGACCAGGAAAGCTGATATCTAGAAGGATTTTGCTGAGACTGTCATTCATGGTGTCCAGGATAAGGCCCTCCATGAGTGACCGGTTTTCAGCAAAGCCAGAGGCTGTCAGTTCAACAGAGGATTGCTTGGAAGTGTCACGGATAAACGCCGGAGAGCTCGTGAGGGGCACATGGAYCATGTCACTGGATTCTGTATTGAGCAGTTCCTGAGGAGAATCAAAGAGAGGATTTTTAAGGGGTGTGCTGTTAAAACCCAGCAAGTCGTGGTTGTCCTGGAGGGGTGTGAAGGGCAAATGAAGTGTTTTCACTGGACTGAAGTCCAACTCATGACTTCCCTTGGCTAAGGAAGCAGACTTCCAGGGGTCAAGGCCCTCTAGTGAAGTGGTAGTAGTGGCWGAGACTTTGCTAGGAGTGGAAGAAACTGGCAATTTGCTGAACATGTCTTTGACTGGCGTTTTAAAGGCCCCCTCTTTTTCCTGTGAGCAGCTGAGCTGTGATACATTCTCAAGGGTTTGGTTTTCCTGTGGGAAAGGACGGTCTGTCCCTAACCGGAAAGGGTCAAAGCCACTGCTTTCTGGTAAAACAAGGACAGGCTCCTCTGAACAAGGCATTGCAAGCCGTTGTTTCCTTCTGGATCTGCCCACTTCCCGCCTTTCCCGCCTCTTTATAACTAAAGAGTCAGAAACTGCCTTAGATGGGGACTTGAGTGTGGTGAATTGTTTCGTCTCCTTTGTGGACGAGTCTGGAAGGAACACACTTGGCTCTTCTTTGACTGTTACGGTTGAGGCAAATGGGGACAGCCAGTCATCCAGCTGAGAGCCTTCTTCATCCTTTACACTGGCACCTTCGGGGAAAGACAATTCTTCACCAGGCTGGGAGCTGTTCTCCTGTCCAGAATGGGCTGGGGAAAATAAACCTTCATCACATTGACCYTCCTCCTTGATAGCAGCTGCGGGTAAAGAGGGCGACTCTTCTGCMGACAGTGACATCTACAATGAAACACAGGTGACATGCAGTCAGTAAGCAAGGATCTAACACAGCCAAAGATCCAAATAATAGAAACAGGAAAGAAAAGAGGTCTTTTCTTCTGCATTTAAGGTCAGCAGAAAGGCTAAGAGGAAGACATTCAGGAAGCAGTAACTATAACAGACTGAGATTGATCTCTGTGAAGTTGATAGAGAGAAGCCTAAAGATCACGAGAAGGATTCTAGCTAAGTGGCTGAAAATCATATCCTTTAGAGCACTCCTGCTCTGAGAAACTTCTAGGGTACAGGCAGAAGGAAAGCTGACTATTTCTGGAAAAAGTATAACCCCTTTGATTTCTCCTTACATTATCTAAATGGGAATAACAAAATTAATGAGGACAGCTTTCCCAGAAACCAAGGAAAAGGAAGAAAATAAAAATGAGGTTATCAAAAGAAAAAGCACAGGAGAAAGATAAATCATAGTTGGAAAGAACATAAAGCAGCAGGCATACAAAGGAAAATAGGATTATGGTTAGACAGGATGGAAGAAGCTAAAGCTTTACAATATTTAAGCATACAAGAGCAGTCACTGARATGCAAGAGAAAGATCTGTTTAATAGCTGTTTTCCTTGAGCCCAGAATAACTGGGAACTTCACAGAAGTAGCAAACAACAAATATGGAAATGCTCTAGGAAGAGATTACATTACATAAATGCTCCTTCAGAATTACCTAAATTGTTACATGTCGGTAGAACTATCAAAAATATGAATATTTTGGGGTCAGAACAAGCCATTCCTCCCACTCTTCTTTTATTCTTCTTTTATTCTTCTTTTATTCTTCTTTTATTCAAGTAGTAGAAAAAATTGTTTTGACCAAGTCACAGAACCCACTCCTCTACTGAATTATAGCAACTCCTCTATTGAATTATAGCAACTCCTCTATTGAATTATAGCAACATCCTTAGAGCAAGCAAACTGGCATGTAATAGTCAGCCTAGAGATAGAAAAGGATAGCAAGGATTATCACTGGCTAGTTCCTCAATATGAGCTTGGACTTTGTGCATCTTTASTAGATCCTCTAAAAGGAACCACAATGAAGAACTGATCCATTGAAGGCAAGAGATAGAGAAAAAAAAAGAACAAAAAATCCAAACAAGCACTTCCCTCCACCAAACCGCCCCCCGCCCTCCCAAGATCCCTCCTCACACAATACCCCACTATCCCCCTGAAAACMGAAAACTAAAAAGAGAATCCTCAAAACTCCTGGGAAAAGAAGAAACCAACCTTTGGAGCAATGCGCACACGCTTATTGCTCTGCAAAGTCTCTGAGCTGTTGAGGGATGCTCCATGTGCCATGGACAGAGGAACCTTCACAGAAGGCTGCAAGACAAGAGGCTGACTCAAAGGAAACTGGATCGGAACCAGGTAAGAGTTGACACGAGGAAGCAAAGGCTTCATCTTTCGGCCTGGAAGGRAAAACAATAAACTCACTTGTCTCTTGCCTGTCCTCTACTGCTACCTCTTGAAACCAAGACACCTCACAGAAAGTCCCTCTAAGCACCCCAAAATAAACATTTGATCAGAGATAGGCTCATTTGGCCTCTCTACTAATTTTACAGACACAGATTCCAAGACAGAAGGCCTCATGAACAAGGAAATGATYTTTCATACAGATCCTAGCCCTCAAGTTGGGGCTCTCACTCCACTTGAGTGCCCAATGACCACCATCTTGCCATTACATCCTCTCAGACACAACAATACTGCCTTCCATTGCATTTTATGCTCCTGACAGTAAGTAGCATAAAAGCCAGCAAACCAGGATAACACCCACTTGTATTCYTAAAGGAATCTGGGAGAGTGCCCCAGATTTATTGATCCTCTTTGGCTTAGACTGATGTGGACACTTACGTGAATTCTGGGGTTCAGTTTTGCTTCCCATGTTCTTCAGGGGATCTGGAAGACGACTCTTTTGTTGCTGCAGCCATTGTGAAATAAGTAAGAGCAGAAGGAGAAAAGAGATTAAAAGAAAAGAATCCACATTTATTCTGCTGCCTCACTGAGAACTGTGAAACCAGAGGTCTTTGCTGCACTAATGAAGAGAGATCAGCTGCCAGCACCGAGCACTCAGGCTGGCTCTAGGTCTGTGCCACTTGCTGGTTTGCAGCCATGCCATCCCAAACCAGCTGCCCACCAAGAGCTATGCAGGAAAAGAGACATGATAGATCTGCTCCAGCTGCAGACTCTACCGCAGAAGGGACCTGGTTTTGGCACCCTCAGTGCCGGAGGAACAATGAATAGGGTGGCTTTACTGCGTATTGAATGTCTATACAAAACACAGACCACATAGGTGGAATAGCAGAGGCAACAGATCAGAATTCTGAGCAGATGGAAAGGCCAAGGTTGTAGCTGTGACAGAAAAGTACCTAGATGCTTGCAAATCCATCACTGCCAAAACTGCTGAATGCAAGAGCAACAATAAACAGGTTCATCTTTCCAAAAGTCACAATGCAGTGAGTTCCAAAATGAAAAAGGAGCAGAGAGATCTTATTCTCTCTGGATCTGAGCCCCAGAACAGACTGGGACTGTTGCCATGGAGATGATTTTACCACAAATCTGTTTGGGCTTGCTCCCTGAAGCTATTGGTGTCCATTGCAGCCTACTTCAGAAGTAGACTTCCACAGCTCTACCAGCCAGAGAGATACTGTACCATCTGAAGGTAGTCAACCTTTGGCTACACCCTTCGCCCCAAAAAGGGTGTGCATGGAGCTGTATGAGTAGATGCAGCAGTGACCCAGTCCCCCTCCCTGAACCTCTTGTCCTTTTCTCCAGTGACTGGCAAGAAGCGAATGGAAGATCGAGTYCCGAGCCAGAAGATTATTCTTACTGATTCAGAGTACTCAGGCGATGTTGGTGACCCCAAGTCCAGCGGCTGGTGGCAGAAGGCATTGAGAGGGAAGAAAATTAAGATGAARTTATCATCCAAAGAGGGAGACAAATGGGACATTTTAAACTTGTACACAATCTGAGCAAACAACAGCCAATTCTACCCACCCACAGCAGAAAAMACAAGAGTCTAAATACACCTATACCACACTGACAAGCTCTATTTCCCACACAAAATGGTAATTTCTAAAATACCTAATAGGGCTACAACAATTCCATCCTATGACTGACTTATCAAACAGCATAAGAACACCAGGTTGGCCTCAGTGGAAAGCTTCTCATTAGGAATTTGAATCAGGCCCATGGAAAGAAGCTGAACAAGCTGACTATTTATTATATTTGGTGCAGCACCTGAAGAATAAACACATCCCACAGAAGCTCCAGGTCATAAGCACAGTCACAGCACCTTTTCTTTCAAATGCAGAGCYTGTCTATTTGTCAAGTGAAGTGACTGAACCCAGCTTCCACAAAAAGGCTGATGTCAAAGCAGTTTGACTTTGCAGTTAAAATGAAGTGCATCAGGCTAMCATGGCATTAAGAAACTGGATAGCCTGTTCTGTTTTCTTTGCATGAGCAAACTCACCTTAAATACCTGGTCCAATGTTAGGCAACGGTTTGCATCAGGGTGAATAGTCCAGAAGGAGATTTTACCATTAGCAGATGTCTCACGGACAAACATATCATGAAGGGACAGGTTGTGCCGAATGGAGTTCTGGGGAGAAAGGAGGAGGAGGAGGTTGAAAAGCGGTAGTTTTGTCATCAGCACAGCAAGACCTACCTCAGACATGGCTTCCCTAGCAGAGGGATTACTTTCCAAAGTGCAGACAAYGCTGAACTTTCATATCCACAGCATACCCAGCCAACCCTGTTGTCAGTCTCTTATTCTATTTACTTGAGATCCCTATTCTCACTCCAAAGATCGAAGATCCCATCATCTTGTTTAAGTAGGATGAGACAAGGGATACAAGAAGTGGTAGAGTGAAYATCTGGAGTGAATGTATTTGGGGTGGAATGTTTAAATGAACAACCATCTTGMTTTGCAGGCTGGGGAACAGCTTTTCATTTTGATCCAGAAGGCATAGAACATCACCCAGAGCAACTTGAGGGCCTGCATGTTACCTTCCAACCTGGCTTAGCTACATGTTTAAAATAAGGGAAATGATCCTCAATCCAGGTATAGATGTCCTTCAGGGTCATGCGCTTCTTCTCAGTGCTGTTGATGGCAAACTGGATCATGGCCATGTAGGAATAAGGAGGTCGTTCTGACACTGAATCCTGCCACGAGGAGGAGGCAGCAGCAGTAGGAATAGCAGCAACAGCAGCTTCTTCTTCAGTCTGAAAGACAGAAGAGGTGATACATGAATGTTCATGAAGCTGACAAGAACATGGAACATTCCTGGAGCCTCTGGGTTCTGCTGTTCACATCAGGAAAGGCCAAATTCAGGTTACTTAGAAAAAGTGATGCCTAATTCTTGCAAATCTTCTGACCCACATACATTACTTCCTTACATCATGCTCTTGTCTTTTCCTACTTACCTTGACTCTTTCCTTCAGAGGCATCTGATTCTCTTTCTCRGTGTCTTCCTTCACAGAAGAGGGATTTAGCCCATCGGATCTCATCTTCCCCAGCCACTGGATATTAGTGAGACTATTGTCCAATACAGAGCTCATTGTCTCACTACTGCCTGTTGGGATAACAAGCCCACATCATAATCATAACATCATTTAGGWAAAAAAAGACTCCCAAGACTGTTGAGTCCARCCTTTGACCAAATACCATCATGTCAAACTAGACCATGGCTMTAAGTGCGGCATGCAGTTGTTTCTTGAACTCCTCTGGGGATGGTGATTCCAGCACCCTCCTGGGCAGTCTGTTCCAATGCTTGACAACCCTTTTAGGGAAGAAATTCTTCATGATGTCCAAACTGAACCTTCCTTGGCACAGCTTGAGGCTATGCTCTCTTTTCCCATCGTTTGTTTGATCCYCACTCTCCACGCCCTCCTTTCAGGCAGWTGTAGAGTGATAAGGTCTCCCCTAAGCCTTTCTCCAGGTCAAACATCTCCAGCTCCCTCAGCTGCTCCTCACCAAACTTGTGCTACAGAACCTTCCCCAGCTCTGTTGTCCTTATCTGGACATGCTCCAGAACTTCAATGTCTTTCCTGTCATGAGGAGCCCAAAACTGAASAGCGAACCTGAGGTGCAGCCTCACCAGTGTGCAGTACAGGGAGACAATCGTTGYCCTGGTCCTGCTGATACAGGTCAGTATGTCACTGGYCTTATTGGCCACCTGGGCACAGCTGGCTCATGTTCAGATGCTGTTGACCAGCATCCCCAGRTCCTTTCCCTGGCTGGGCACATTTCCAGCCACTCTTCCCCCAGCCTGTGGCACTGCCAGGGGCTGTTGCAGTGCASGTGCAGGACCTGGCCCCTGRTCTTAKTGAACTTCAYGCAATTGGCYTTGACCCATTGATCCAGAGCGTCCAGATCCCTCTGCAGACCCTTCCTGCCCTCCAGCAGATCAACACGCTCACCCAGCTTGGTGTYATTTGTGAAYTTACTGAGGGTACCCTTGATCCCCTCATCCAGATTATTGATATTAAACAGGACTGGCCTGAACCCTGAGCCCTGGGCAACCCGACTAGTGACCGGTCACCAAGCAGATGTAGCACCATTCAGTACCACTCCTTGGGCCCAGCCATCCAGCCAGTTTTAACCAGTGAAGAGTGTACCTGACCAAGCCAYGGACTGCCAGATTTTCCAGAAGAATGCTATGGGAGACAGTGTCAAAGGCTTTATTGAAGTCCACGYAGACTACGTAGCCAGAGCCTTCCTCTTATCATAACTCTGCAAGTAACTCTGCTTCCCCTTCATCTCAGCTGTCAAAAGGCACCAGGCACACTTCTAAAAGATGGTATTGCAATGCTAAYATTGTGGAAGAAATTCACCTTGAATTCTTGATTTCATGTGTAATTGCTCAATTTCTGAAAAGAGCCACAGCCTTAAAAACAAACACTCAAACCAGACTATTGCAATCAATGAAAACAGGACAATGTTTATCTAGTACTTGAAGAACTGGAAGACTTAGCACAAGACCTAAGTCAGAAACTCAAATGTCTTCCACCAAAAAATACATCCACTATGATCCTTCAGATCCTTCAAAGTTATGTAGATTATTATAATCAAATCCACAGCTATTTTGTAATCAACAAAATATTAATAATTACTGCATACCAAGATCCTAGTTCTGCACTCATTGGCCCATTTCACATCTCTTTGTCTGTCAGAACAAAAAAAAAACAACAACAAAAAAAAAACCCAGGTAAAGACTACATACTGTTGCTTTCCTGTTCCTGTCCAACCACAGGATCAACTCCTGGATGCCAGAGTGCTGTACTGCCTGCAAGACCAGGTGTCTGTGTAACATTCTTCTCTCTTTCTTGACCATCTGCAGCCTTGACTGCTGCACTGGCTTTCTTCTCTGATGGGAGCTGCTGTGATGGTGCTGGACCTGCTGAACGGGATGTGCCCCCACTGCTTATGAGAATGAACTTGTTGGGTCCATTGTTACCACATTCTTTTCCTTTTGCCGTCAATGCCTCTATGATGCTCTGGATATCAGCATTTGTAGGGATGGCCACCACCTGGGTGTTGGGCATTGTAGGATGGTCAATTATCTTTATTCCCACTGGGAATTTCTGCAGGCTACAGTTCTTTTTGTCTCTGGATTGTCTGGTGTGTTGGTCTTCCTGGGTGCGCTCCTGCTTATGAGTCTTTTCATCCTGACCTCTGTTCTCATCTCTTGCTGAAGTACTGGATTCATCCTTCTGTGGGAGGGTCAGTTTCCGCCTTTTGAGAATTAAGGGCCTGCGAGGGCTGGTCCTCATTATTGATCTGTACTGTCACTCTCCATTGAAAGGGAGAGGAACAAATCCTGCAAAACAAAAGATACAACATAAAGGGTGCAGCAAATTATCTCAAGGCCTCCCACAGAGCACACATTCTCAGCAATTGCTACAAAGCTAAAAACACAAAGGGAAAATAAAATTGAAAGCATTTAATAAGGCTGACAAGGCTACTGAAAAATCATACTGCACCTCCTCTACCCGCACCTTACATAAGCAGGACAGGAGGAAGATTTGCASTGTACATAACCTGCATCATAAAGTACATAATAACGAGCAAAGTGCGTATATGTGCTTTACAGAAAGACTTAGCTGTGACTTTGCTGTGACTTGACCAGCATCAGTCAGCAAGCTGGAAGGGAGGGAAGGTAGAACATGGAAATAACAGTGCTGATTTTAATAGCTGATTGCTGTAAGTAGCAGATTACAYAGCCTGAGTGAAAAGGGAATTTACAGGTGGTTTAAGACCTGGGAAGCAGAGATTGTCCTGAACACTACAAAGGCACACAATAAATACCGCAAAAGGAAGGTGCTTTAAAACAGATGTAAAGTAAATGCACTGGTCATTCCTTCTGTAGATTTGTCAAGAACCAGGTAAAGTCATCATTGGGCAGCACACAATTTAAATGTCAAACTTCTGGAACAACAGGTGATTTAGACTATAAAGTAGGAAGCAGAGAAAAAAAAATCAGAGGTACTGCTTCCAGGGTAAGATGCTGTGAGAATACTGCTAATAATACCATCAGGAATTCGTTGGAGCCTATGGCTTTCAGCAAACTATACCAGATYAATATGCAAATTCTACTTATTGTTCATCATTAGAGATGGCAAGCAGAATAGAACAAATACCAAAACAAAAGAGGCCTTTTGCATTGCTCGATTTGACGAGGTCAGCAAATAAACGAGAAAATTATCGGTAATGAGTCCCTACATTGATACAAAGCAGAGTCCAGCAGATAAGCTGAGCTGATACCCGATGTGCAGGGAGCAGACWGCCCTGCGATCATTCCACGCGGGTTCTGGCACCCGGCACACTCTCGGCCCTTTGCGATCTGCTCCACCCCCTTAAGGAGAGATCCCGCAAAGACAGCGCCAAAAGAAGAACCTCCAGCCTGCCTCCAAAAGGCTGCGTCCCTTACAGGAGCGCGTCACTTCCCAAGGAGGCCTCGAGCTGATCCCACCCGCACAGGCCCGGGGCCACCGCTGGGTACACGCGGCCCCGGGGGACAAGGAGAGCAGCGCCAAAGGGAGCGCAGCTCTTTCTTCACCCACTCCAGCCCCAGTGGCGCCGMGCTCGCCAGCAAGTTCACCTGCTCCCGCAGGGCCCTCCGCCACGGGCCGGGCCTGGGCGTTTCCCTCTCCCAGCAGCCCGATGCCCCTAACGCGGCCCTCCGAGGGGTGCCGATCCTTGCGGAGACACCCTGGAGGAGCAGGGCGGGCGCAGGTCCCGACTCACCAGCTGCCCGGGCAGGGCCGATGCAGGGCGGCGGCGGCTCCAGCGCTCCCGGAGCGGCCCCGGTTTGAATTTGGCGCCCGGCGGAGCGCTGGCCCGGTCACGTGGCGGCCTGCGCCAGTGAGCGGCGGCGGGGGCGGGGCCAGCCGGCTCGGGCCAATGGGCGCGGCGGGGGCGGGGCCGCAGCGGGCCGGGCCAATGGGCGGCGGGCGCGGGGGATACGGATGTGCGGGCGGGAGAGAGCCCCGGCTGCTCCCGGAATCACTTTGTCCCGCCCGCCTCGTCCCTGTCCCGGCACAGCCGCTCCGGCCCCGACTGGGGCAGTGCCTGCAACTTCCTTCAGCCATGCCGCCCGCGACTGGGAGCCCTGCAGCGCGCCCGGGCCGTCGGCCTTGTGCCGAGTCCTGGTGAAGAGCCACGGAGTTTTACCGTTTAACGTGTGTGTCACGGCTGCACMGGGCTAGGGGGGCCCGCAGGACTCCCTGAATACACTGCGCCTTAGGTAAGCAGTCAAGCTGTTGCAGTCTTACATATTTCTCTTAAAATGTTCTCCAATTTCCTTGTCTGTGACAAGTCAGGTTGGGTGCACATGAGCCRGTGTGTGTCCAGGTGTCCATGAAGGCCAATGGCATCCTGGCCTTTATCAGCAATAGTGAGGCCAGCAGGACCAGGGCAATCATTGCTCCCCTGCACTCGGCACTGGTGAGATACTCGAGTTCTGTGTCCAGTTCTAGGTCCCTTAATTTAGGAAGGACATTGAAGGGCTGGAGTGGGTGCGGAGGAGGACAACAGAGTTGATGAAGGGTCTGGAGCACAAGTCCTGCGATGAAAAGCTGAGGGAGCTGGGGTTGTTCAGCCTGGAGAAAAGGAGGCTCAGRGKWGACCTTATCACTCCATACAACGGCCTGAAAGGAGAGTGCAGCCAGTTGGGGTCAGCCTCTTCTCCCAGGCAACAAATGACAGGACAAGAGGACATAGCCRTAAGTTGTACCAAGGAAGGTTCAGGTTGGCATTAGGAAGAATTTCTTCACAGAAAGGGTGATTAGACATTGGCATATGCTGCCCAGGGAGGTGATGGAGTCATTGTCCCTGGACACATGCCATGTCTARTTGACAAGGTGGTGTTATGTTAAAGGTCTTTTCCAACCTAATTGATTCTGTGATTTCTTTTCCAAWGGAAAATTAAATTCAACATCACTTCAATTCAAACTTATCAGGTAAAACAAACAAAAAGATCATGCAAGATCTGTAGAAAACAGGAAGTAAATGTCAACCCAAACTTAAAATTTCTTGAAATTAAAAAGCCTAAGTAGTTAGCAACTAGAAATTGAAAGACTTCTGGTTATCTTGGCCCTACAGTATCTTCTTGGCACTACAAACCAGATTAAACTAAAAAAAGGAAACAATTTTTTCTGAATTTTTTTGATAGCTGACTTGATATGTGGATCAGTAGGTCAACAACACCCATTCCTGCAGTGCATTTCTAAATCTAYCTGAAAATTGACAAAATGTTCAGAAACAACTGTTGAGAAAAAGTCTGCCCAGAGATGTGTACACTGCTGTTGCATAAATGYTTTACTTTTGTTAAAGATTAGATCTGAGGTTTCCAAACAAGCCTSTCTTCAAATCCATTTATTTGCCTTCTACAGATTTGAAAGCATCTCTTTGGAGTGCTTCCTTCTTTCTTCAATTGGCTCCAACAAGCATCATGAGGTTTCTAAGCAGTTTTACCACACCTTTTGATGCCTCCGAAGAAGAAGTGCACTCACAAGTCCAGGAAGGCAGAGCTGGTTTTCCTTGAGAGGCCACAGGCAGGACCCATCCATTGTTATGAAACTCCACTACAGTCAGCCAAGAATCCCAGACGTGTGCCTACAAAACCTGTGGACCAGAACACCTGTGTTGCCTGGGTTGGTATAGATTATCCTTCCCCTGCATCCCAATTTGACATTTTTCAAGTTTTTCCTGTATGTCTTAACAGAAAGTTACCTGTTCTGAATATGGAAAATTAGTAGGCCAGACCTGAATTCCCTCTATCAGCCTAAARCATAAATAAGTGCTTGAGTTGTTTCACATTCTAAGAATAAGCATTAAGGTCTTAGTTATTTGAAGACATAAATTGTGTGCAGTCTGTACTGATTAATATGACTGTCTTCTAGAAAAATAATTCCCATCATGAAAACACTGTTTTCCTTGGCAACTGAAAACCCTGCACATAATAAACATTAGAGAACATTTTTCTTAGCGGCTTGCTGTTTGAAATAACTGCTGGACTCTTAATGTTACCTGTTAATGTATTGGGTGCATTGTTTAAATCGGACACTGCTAAATTTAGAGAACATAGGTTATCACTTCAKAATTATTTATTCTAACCTGCCTCTTTTCCATTCTCTATGTTTTGAACAGTTTCTCTCCATAACAATCTTTGGATGGATTCCTTTTCTTGGGACTGTTTGCAGTGTCCTAAAATACTCCTTAAATTGTGTAATGTAAAGGTTTTTTCTTTAAGCAAACAGCTGCAGCAAAGACAGACTGTTCCTATATAACAGTAGCCATCACCTAGGGGAGCTCTGTTTAAACATTATTGATGCTTGACTCTGCTCTTCACAAAGCAATCTCAGGAAGTGTGGTTCCAAACCTGCATGAAACATTCCTTTGTTCCTGTTGACCTAGAGGTATTTTTGCAGTGCTTTAACCTTGAAGTAGAACATGTTCAATTTTTTCCTCTTCCATTTTTCTTTGTATRTGCTTGAGGCAGTTAGTTCTATAGTCTGAATCAGTAAGTAAAATAACCGCTGTGAATAAGCATTCTTTTTGTTTGGAAGAGGTGGAAATACCYACACTGGTAGCTCCWTAATTMCAAAAATACAATAATTCTAAGATTTGTTGSAAGCTATCAGYACTTAAACTGTTASATATTTTTCRATTYGGAACCTATGGTAGGTTTGTAACTTCTGGAGGCATCCTCTGCAGAGTGTCTGTCAACTTGTTTCACTGGAAACTGATTTTCTGCTCTCTTTTTGRCATTATCTAGGTTTTTCATACCTTTTCCACTGCTAGGTTTCTGCATAGGTGAAATGTATCCTACACATTRTCTGAAACCAGGGTATCCTTAAAATCAGGGACTATGTTAAATATGTGCCAGGACMCAACTGTTACAGAATCACTTCTCTTTTCCTGCACAAAGGCTTTGCATTCAAAAGTTCAACTGAACAGACAATTACCATCCTTAGTTAAACTGCATTCAGCTTTTTGAGAGCTATGTAGTAACTTAGCAATGCTGAAGTTACTGTAGCAAGAACTCAGTTTGGTGTGCTCTTGGGAAAAGCAAATTGGAATTTGAGACAGAATCTCTTTTGTGGATATTCAGGAAGATGAAGAACACTGTAATAAAAGTATTTCCAGGGTTTGAGTAACAGTCCAGAATCATTCAAAGAAACAGACTATTGCACTTGGACCAGCTCTTCAATAGAAAGCTGATTGTAGAAGTGGATTTTGGGTGATCTGTTTCTCCAGAATACAGAAATTAATTGTGTTTTGAAACAAGGATGTTTTGGGGGAAGATTTTGAACACCGTATTAACATAATCTAAGGGGATTGAGGTAAGTGGACATTCTTCAATCATAAAGTATTGCTCTCGCAGTTCATCCCCTACATTTTCAGGGAGGCTGAGGATTTAGTTCTTTGAATCTGACTTAGGCTAAGACACAGAAAGAAAAAGGATCCTTTCTGAATTCCTTTAAATATGCAGGGGTTAAAGGAGTAGGCACCACTCAGATTTCCTTCAAAACCCAGATCCTGAGCTCTTTATGAGTTGCCAGAGGATAGCTCAGTTGCAACCCAGTGACTTTCCAGAGAAGAGTGGCAGAATGATGTTGAAGTTCAGAGGTATCTCGTGCACGCTAACTTTGTTAGTGACTCATTTGCTTTGTTGCAGGCCAGATTGCTCAATGAAAACACGGAAAAAATGGTGAGGAAGTAGAATCAGGTTGGCATTACTTGTCTGGAGAAAAAGGTTCGTGTTTTATCTTACTATTATGTCTTTCCCTTCAGGTGTGCCCACAATTCGACACAACTAAGTCAGTGGTGTTGAAAGCATTCCAGAAGAAGCATCGTGGTCCTCACAAGCCCTATAATCAGGATGCCAGCCACAGTTCAYTTCATGCAGGAGGAGCCTGTCGAAGAGCTGCAGCCTGCAGATTTCCTCCTTTAACTTTTGAGAATCCAGAAGGACATGCAGTCCATCAGCTGGATGATCCAAATCGCTTGAGAAAGAATGCACAGTACTCTCACAACCAGTCTAACAAAGGGACAGAGGCAAATGCCAATATCCAGGTGAAGGCTGCAGAGAACAGTGGAGAGCCTGCTCCCCAGCCTGTGGAACAAGAAGTCCTTACTCCACCATATGCACAGGCTGCACAGGTGCCTTCCCCAAGGAATGAGGGATACAGCAACACTCTGTCACAAAGTAGTCATGTCTGGCATCCAGAAAAAGAGCTGGCGTTTGGTGTTGATCCCTGTGGGAGGGGGGAGTCGGCAGCAGTACTGGTTACAGATACTCCCGAGCACGAGTATGGAATAAAGGTGACCTGGAGGCGGCGGCCTCACCTAATGAAGTACCTGCGGGAGCAAGGGAAGCTGAGCGCTGCGGACATCCTGGTGAATGCGAACATCGGGCTCTCGAGGAGAGAATCTCACACCTGATCTGGCGGGAGCAGCCGCTCTGCTGCGTGCAAGGACACGCCCGAACAGACGATATCGCTTTCGGGAGCTGAGAGGGGACGTGATTTCACCCAGCCCCCCTACCGCGCCTGGCAGAGCCCCTGAGAAACGCCGTGGCGGGCGCGGGGCAGGGTCTTGGCAATGGCGGGGGGGTCTTTTGGGGCGGTCTTCCCAGGGGAAGTGTCCATGGAAAGGGCTCCGTGCCCCACGTGGTTTCCGGCGGGGCTGTTCCCTCAATCCCGGCGGAGGCGGCGGCGACTCCCGCGGGGAGGGGCGGGGGCGGCCGTTTGGTGGCGCTGCGCGTGCGCGGCGCTGCGGCCAATCGGCGGGCGGCGTGCTCGCGGCTCCGGCCAATGGCRGCGCGCCTCTGTGCCGCGCGCCGTTGCTAAGGACAGCGGCTGGCGGGGGCCCATAGCAACGGCGGTGCCGCGATGGACGGAGCGGGGGTACCGGGCGGYGCCGCCACCCACAGGTGAGGGGCATCGGGGCGGCGGCGGCGTCCGCGGGGGCAAGACGGCCTGGGCAGGGCCTGCCTCACGGGACAGCATCGCCCGATGCCAGGATGAGCGGCCGCAGCGGGGCCCTGGCGGGCGRAGCCGCACGGCAGCGGCCACGCGGGTCGGCGCTGCCCCGGTAACACCCGCGTCCCGCAGGCGGGCGACGGCCGTGATGCTCTTTTATGTGCGAGTGTGTTTTATGTTCTTCACTCTTCAGCGTTGTTGTGCAGCATATAAATACTTGTAGATTAAACCGGTTTTATGGTGTCTCGATCMAATTTTCGTTTCTAGGCGCTGCTGTAAAGCGTTTGCGCGGTGTTACTCAGCCCCTCTGCTCCTCCTAATGAAGCTCTGGGTATTTCGTACCACTCTCGGTGTCCCTTTGCAAGAAATAAAGGAGGAATAACTGGGAAGAACTTAMATGATGTAATAGGGAAAGCAGCTGTAAACTATGGAGAAGAGATTCTGGAAAGATTTTATACTTGCGGCACTTAAGTAGCTCAAAATCGAAATTATTTGAAATGAAATGTGAGGGTACAGGCATTAAAAATGGGTTTTGGCAGAATTAGCATGATTTAAAAAACGCAGAAAAACCTGTATTTTGTGTCTCTGATGTTTGGATAGGGAGAAGTTGGGCAAGTGAAGAGAGAARTCTAAACCTTGAGTAGTTGAATTGTAATGATCAGTGTGCAAGAGAAACAATATTTATTTATTACGTGCAGTATTACATTTAGTAATTTCAGTTGAGGATGAAAAGCAGCAGATTTGATGGACCCAAGCAATTATAGGACCCTTTCTAACTCTGTTGCTATAGAACATTAGATTACTTCTTTATGCAGACTTGAAAGGCCTCGGGTTGTCTAGCAGTTCTGGAAATAATTCTTTAAGGAAATGATGTCCAGATACATATAAATTTCCCTGCAGAGTAGACATTTAAGTTTGACAGAGTTGACAGTACAGGAAATAATGCTGCTCTTTTGATAACAGTTCTACTGGCATAATTCCTTTCTGCTAAAAAACTCGTTTTCTGTACTTTTATGGGTGTCCCACAGAAACAGCGTGACAATAATGGCAGTTCACGTGATAGCTGCTTCCCTCCCATCCYAATTTATTTAGCAAACATCTATTTCTTTTGTTTTCTTAGTCCCCATGRTTAAGGTAAGAAAACTTTAACATGAACCTACATAGATGTACATAGTTCCAAAATAGATCTTTAAGCCTTGTTATTTGTAGGGGTCTGGCTCTGAGCTTGAGGTGTTCATCAACATTGTGATAAATTCGAGGAAGACAAATATTGGTATTCTTAGGAAGGTTCTTTTTCTGCGATGRAAATCATAAAATTATCTAGAAGTCACGAATCTAGTTACTAGAACTCTTGTTTAATAATTGTCAGTTGTCCAAACAATGGATTTTATAGCAAAGGTAAATGTGATACATAATAACTGGCACTTCATGGCAATGAAGGTATTCCAGGTAAAACTTAAAAAAGGTGTACCTGAGAACTGGCTGGCAGCATTTTTTTTTGCCATTTTTCCYCCAGGGGTGGAATGCCTTTACTATGGAGCAGTGTGAAAAATACMCAAAGATATTAAAACTATGTAATTTCTGTTGGACAGAGGTGAAGAGTACCAGTCAAAAATTAATGCATATTGTTTTGTAAGTGTGCTGTGGGATACATGATGATGGAYAAATAGCAGAGTTCTTGGATTTAGGCCATCTACAGGCTGTCACTTGCAAATATGGTGTTGTTGTGTTAGATCTTCTTTTACTTGAGGTGGCTGCAACTGAAATTGCTCAACTTAATTTTAAAGTTTGATTGGCTTTGAGGTAGACATGGCACAACTGTCTTAATGCTTTTGAAAATTATGAGCTTCGTAGTGCTCTTTCATGGTTTTGGTAAGTGCTGTATCTACTCTCTTATTTGGGAAAGTCCATTTGGAGACTTAGCATTGTTGAATACAGTAGAAACATTCAGATCAAAATAATTCTGATTCATTGTAAGCTTTTAAAATACTGAGAAGGAAATGTGTTTCATATGGTAGTGTGTCTGAGAATCTTTGAGACCAATGGACCTTACCCTTTTGCACACTAATTACACAGTATACAGGAATACTTTAAGCTTCCCACATGCTGCATTCCAAATATGCTTCAGCTTTTGACTTGCAGATGTCGTGGAAAAAGAACATAATTTTCAGGGGGCAAAAATCTTGACTGAGTCTGCAGGGATTACAAAACTGGATTTCAGATACAGCGGTCCTGCCATTATTTGAATGCTTCTTTGGGGTCAGACAGGCATCAGTTAGTGGCTGTCCGTTTGTGAACTCCAGAACTGTGCAATACTTCCTCAGTGTCTCCAAAAGTTAATGAAGAAAAAGAGCCTGTTGCCAATAAGCTCAATTTTCAAAATATTAAGAGCCCACAGATTAAGACAAGTTTAAAACTAGTTTCAGAAGTGATACTGTCCAACCAAAAGCCCTTTCCACATTTGAAAAACCTAACTGTAATTGAGGTTGTCAGGAATCTCCGTGCTTGCTGAGCTTGAGTGTCTTGCATAGATGCACCATAATTATGATTTTGAGGAGAAAAAAGGCAAAATACTTTGCTAATTATTCTAGCTGTGTTTGTGAACCAGAGAAGACAGAGAAGTTTAAAATTTCTTTTGAAAGCCTCTCTGCWTCTCTGTTAGTCCTTAGGTATTTTTATTTAACCACCAGTGATCTCARAACTAACAAGCAACRTTTGGTAAATTCCAGAACTTAAACTTCTGGAAATCTTATTGTTTAATAAAAGAATGGGCTTAATATCCTGTTTGCTTCACCCCTTTCAACTYTTAACATGATAGTGAAGAAATCTGTCCAAAGTAAGATAAACCTGTAAATATTTTATAAGTGTGGTTGATACTTCTCAGAGTACAGATTCAACAGAAAAGAAAACCTTTTGCAATTTGATGCTGTTGCTATTATTGTGAACCTCTCTTACCATGATGTAGACAGCAGTGGCAAGAGAGAAAAAGCAATARCATGTGACTAAAATTTCCAAATACAATTTCAGATTCAGTTGGTGGCAGCAATTGCAAAGGGGTATCTTACAGCTGAACCTTGTTTGAATTGTCTCCTTAGTTTATAGTAAGTTATTTCCCCATCTCTTATTACCTAGAATTCAGGTTATTGGTGACCCATTTTTTTTAATAGAGAGCCATTATTTTTCTCTTCTGCTTTTTTTTTCTGCTTTTTTTTTTTCCTTTTTTTAATTGCTATTGGTGTAGATTTTGTAGGAGGGACAAGTGTCCTGACTTAACATAGTTATGGCTTTGTATGCGTGAAAACTTTCTGCAACCGGACTTGCACTGGGATAGCTCCAGACTCTTGTTTTGTCACTGAGGCACAGCTGAGTGATCTCCAAAATAAAACTGTGTTGTAATTGGGTCATGGGATGAGTTCCCTTCTGAGTGGATTTGCTCGTATGCTGGGAGATGTTGCGTTGGACTACTGCAAGAACATTCATCCCAGCTTCTGATGTTCTTTAAAACATGTTCTGTGGGATGTTTGAAGTCTTAACTGCTTTTGCTCTTGCTGTAAGARTCTGGTTGCATCTACATTCCTTCTGACTTTGCATTCTTATGTCTGAGGCAAAAAAAGAACAAAATCTAGTTGTGATATCTTGCTGAGTCACCTAGTTTGAGATGGAAATGACATTTTACTGTTTCTCTCTCTTTAATGGCTTCCCCTTTAAAGTTTTCTAAAACTAACAAAAAATCTGGACTGGGAATAAAGGTTCACAAAAGTTCTAGAGTGTCAGTTCAGAAAATTTTGTGTTCCTTCCCCTATTTTTAGTTTGGAATGCTATACAACAAGAGCAATTTGTGACATCAAGTGTGATGCACTTACTTTCAGGGAACTTTGAGTTTTGTTGCCTGGTCTGGGTTAAGCATAGCRTGTGCTGTTTAACTGCTCACTTTGTTGCTAAGAGAGAATAGTGACTGCTCTACATTTCACTGGTTTCATGTTGTAATGAGGTACAACATCAACAAAAGTGACAGGCAAAGTTCAATAATTCACAAACAGAAGATTGCAGGAGATAGAATTCCAACCCCCCTGGGGATCTTGCTTTGCTTTCCTTGGGCAGAAGTATTTCTGTAGGTGAAATGACCATCCTAATTTGGAGCATGTAGTTGAGAGGACATTAAATGGAAAGGTGAAATTCTGCTTGTGGAATAAATGTCTCTTTTCCTTAGCAGAAACTTAAGTTTCATTAGATGCACCTGAATAAACCTGAAGCATAGTGCTCTGCAGTCATAGTGGTGGTTAGGAGCTGAAAAGTCCTTGCTCATGGAGTCACCACCTGTGAACTCTAGCAGGAATATGCCTGACAGGAGGTTCATTGTCTTCCTTTTCTTGGAAAAATTGTAATAACACCCCARCTGAAAATCCCTGTTCGACTACACACTTAAAGATAAGTTTATGTGCATATTCTTATGGTTGTGTTCCTCTGTGCCACCCTCCCAGTATAGATGATGACTTTGATGGTTAATGGCTTGTGTGGAGTACTGCCTTTTCTTGGCCTTCCTTCCAGGAGAAGAATATTCCTTTTGCTTTGGGTTTACAGGAATGAATTTATTTGAGACTTCTGGCTAAAGAAAACAAGAATCTCCTTTCTGCTCTCCCAGTACAGTATAACAGAGAATGACACAGGCTTTTGTTTGCACTCTACAGTCCAAATAGAAGTCATACTAGCTTCTGTCCAGAGAGTGCCAATTTATTTTGCTTGCTCTGTTCCCTTGTTCCAAGTAAGAGGAGCTAATCTTTGGTACTTTTTGAATGCTGTGTAAAACACTAAGAAATRCAGTAGTCAAAATAGTTCTGAGCTCAATATATAACCTTTTTATGATGCTTTTGTTCCTATTGCTGTTTCTTGTAACAATCTGTATTCTTTGTTGTCATCTATTTGTGCTGTCAGACTTGGGATCTAAACTATCTTCATTTACCTTGTGACCTTTAGAGCCCAAACACACAGAATCACAGAGGTTGGAAGGGCCTTCTTGAGATGATCTGGAGCAACCCCACTGCTTAAGCAGGTTTGGCTGGAACAGATTGCACAGAATGATGTCCAGTTTGGATTTTGAATATCTCTAAACATGGACACTCTACAGTCATCCTGAGCAACCAGTTCCAGTGTTTGACTWCTTTCTCAGTAACATTTTTTCTTGATGTTGAGTAGAATTTCATGTGGTTTAGTTTGTGTCCATCACTTCTTGCCCCATCAGTAGATACTGCTGGCTTTATTTGCTTTACACCCTTTTATCAGGTGTTTTTATATACATGGAGAAATTACCTCCTGAGTCTTCATTTCTCCAGGCCCAGTTCTCTCAGCCTCACCTCATAAAAGATACTCTGGTTCCTCAATCCTGTGGCCCTTTGATGGACTTGCTCCAGTATGTCCATATCTTTCTTGCTGCCRAGAGCCCAGACCTGGACACAGCATTCATGAGTGTTTTCACCAGCAGAGAGGTAGTGTCACCTCCTTTCACCTGCTGGCAGTGCTTTTCCTAATGCAGCCCAGGATACTGTTTGGCCACTTTTGCCTTGAGAGGGTGCATTGTTGTCTTGTGATGAACTTCTTGTCCACCAAGACAATATTAATCAATTTCTGACAAACAAATCTCAACAAACAGCATATGCTTTTATTCTTTGTTGAGCCATCATTCAGCTTTTTTCCTGTGGACCCTCCATTTCTGAATATTCTGTTACTTTACTGGCAGGTTCCTGTTTRATCCACCTGAACATTAATTTTTTGTCTTTGAGGGTGTGTTTGTGTAGTAATGCAATACTGCAGAGTATCCCACTGCACTTCTGAGATGATAATTTTATACTGAGGTTTTGTGCTTCCACAGATACCATTTTGAAGCTGAAGGCAGGTRTGGTCTTTGAGTGGTCATTTTATCTTGCCTGCACAGTTTCATTTTACCTTACAAAAAATTACAGGAGCAAGTACTGTAATGAAAAGAGAATATTGTGTCTGCTGTACTGACAAATCCTCTTTTCTCCATTGACTTGCCTGTGGTCAATCAGTACTAAACTGCATCGTTATTTACCTAGTTACATTGGCATGTGAACAGTAACCCCAAAATGGATGCAACTGCAGAGAACTTTGTGGTGCAAGGATAGATTTGGATTAAATTCACTCCTTTCATGGAATAAGCCAATAAAAAATAATTATTAGCCTGTTAGTGTATTGTAACAAAAGAATTTTTGTAGTACATGCCCCTCAGATAAGCTTTTTCTTGAATTCCTGTCTTCAGCACAGTATTCCTGTTGCTATGAGTTGTTGGGACAGCTGTTTTGCCACAATACAGGTGAAACATATCCATATACATATATATACATACAAAGAATAGACGTATTTTCAGAGCACCRGTCTTTTCATGGTTTTTGGAGGAGGCAGGGGGAAGGGCAGGTGGGGAGTGTATTGATTTGGTTATTTCTGTCATAATTCTGATCTGTGTGGCTTTAAAGAAAAGTACCTGGTAATTTCCTATTAGAATTCCATTTTTAAGCCCAGAGGTATGTAGAAGCAGAAGTTTTAAAGGATTAGCTTGYCTTTTTGTTTCTTTAGGTTCTTTTTGTAAATTGTTCAAATAGTTGGTACAATTAATTTGCYGGAATATGTAGTGCCTCGAGGATTCAGGTATATTTTGAAATAAGGTAGGACATACACATCTCAATGCTTGTCTCTGGATGCTCCCTCAAATCCACATTTGTTTGGCAATTGAATTTATTGTCCTTATTGGTTCATTATATACTTCCAAATATTCTGAGATAAATCTTACTCAATCTGTATTATGTGGGACATAAATTCTATATTAAAGCACATCCAACACAGTCTTTTATTCCTTCTTTCAGAATTGCTTCCAAAACTAGGTGTTCACTCTCTCTGTGAGTGACATTGTTCTCATAATACATTCTATAGGTGAAAAACTTTCCAAACAAATTATGTGAACCCTTTCTCAAAACAGTATTCTGTTGGCATTAGCGTTTCTTGGGGTTGGGAGGTATCAAAGGTAAAACTGATTTAATGGGAAGAGGATTCTTTCTGTAAAACAGGTAGACACATTAAAACTTGCCCTTGTTGAAATATCAACTGCTTTAAAATAATTTATTAAGAAAATGCTGAGGCAACTTTAGCCATGTCACTTAGAAGAAGGTGTGTCATTTTATGGCTGATTTACAGCAGATCCCCTTTACTTGGGAAGACTTACTGCTAATTAATTAAAAACGAGGGAATATCCTGTGTTTGCCAAAAATCCCCAATCTTCTCTCTTGAGAAAAGCAGAAAAAWTTGGTAATCTTCACTCTTATGGATGCTATGCTACAAATTTTCACAAAAATGTGCAGCTGTGTCAGGACCCCCACCCTTTTGTGGATTGGAAGGTGTGTTACGGAAAAAYTTYGTTCCTCAACCAGTTTCCAGAGACRGTATTGCAAATTTTKTTTTGAATCTATCTTTTAAAAKGTAAGAATCCTTCAATTAATGTCTTTTCAACAGGTTCTGTTTTCTTTCGTAGCTGTAGTTCAGATGARAAGAACAATCCCCAGGGAGGTTTTTTGGAGGGATGTGGGCCACAAGCCACATTCTTCTCATTCCTCATTTTTTAATTTCTGGGAGTRTTGCTCAGCACCATAACTGCTGGTACCAGATTAATAAACTGTCCTCCAAAGGAGAAAGGAATTACATGAGCTTTGTAAGACTCCTAAACAATCCTCTGTAGAGTGAGAAATGGAACATAAGATATTGGGAAATTGGGAAGATTTGTGGACCAGAATGGTGTTATTGTGTCTTGGAGTTCCTTTAAAAGAAGTAGAGGAATGGAATCAACTAAAAATTTAAGGATCTTGATTATTAATATATAGGTTCGTATTCCCACTAGTATCAAAAGACTGTGTTTATTAAAAGATTTCTGTGTCAGACTGATAGAAAAATATCAAGTTTTTTGTAACAAGACACACTAATCTCAAGATGTAGTTCACTTTAAAATGATCAGGAATTTTCTGCTGGACACGTTCCTTGAATCTCTCTGCCAAACCACAGACTATCTGAAACTTCATTGTCTTCTCTAGAGCTGTGCACAAATAAGTAATAATTCCTAAATTTTTCTCACCAATTATTCAGTGCAGGTACCATGCTAATATGTGCTGTAAAGATACTTGAAACAGTTAAAAAGCAAAACAAGCTATGTTTCCTTCTCTCGGGTCAGATTTTCATTTAAGATTAAAGTGGGGTCTGTTTCTGTCAGCTAATCTGACCTTCCTCTTAAAAGAGGCAGAGAACCTTAGTTTTCCTTTACCAAACTTTTACCTACTTGAATTGCAGAACAGATTTGGCTGTCTGGGAAACTTTCAAATCTGCAAGGCRTTGCTACACTGTTTAGGAGGAAACACTGAGTATGGTATTTCTTTAGTGGACATATGAGAAATGTACATTTTGTTGAATGCAGGGAAAACTATCATGATGGTGGTTTTTTGGTTTAACTTGTTTCAAATATGTCTATCCAGTAAGTTCTCAGTCATGTAGAGCATTTTCTTTGTACAGGCTGCTCTTTCCTGTGGCTTTTATTACTTTCTCTTCTTCTTACCTCTCCTTCACAGCTGCAGCCGGTCAATTCCTTTCAAAACTAATCCATGGTAAAGACAACATTCTTTGTTTTTTCCTCCTTTTGGCTTTTACAGTCAGTATATAAAGGGGATTTAATTAATATAACWTGAAAGAAGAATGCTTAGCTCTCCCATCTGGGATAACCACACATGAAATAGGAGGTAAACTGTAGCTTTAGTCTACAACAGCAACTTTTATCAAAATAGTATTYGGGCTTGATTAAAACCTGTTGTTTTCTGTTGAAAATCTGCAGCTACATGAGTTAACCTAATGGTTAATTAGTCACAGTGTTAAATAAAAAAAATATTTGCAGTCTGAATTTGTTTAGCTTCAGTTATTTATGTCTGGAATTTATTGCTTTCTTTCTTATCAGTAGTCATTTGTACCCTCAGATCCATGGAATRCAATGGAATGTATTAATTTCTCTGGAATAAACTGTAGGATGAATTAAAATCTTGCTGAGAGTTGCACTTTCCAKTCCTTGGTCAATATGTTCAGCTTTCTGCTGAACCCTCTTCAATTCTTCAGAGTCCTTTTTCTTGGAGGAGTGGAGTGGAGAGAGTGGAAGAACATTTTCAGGCTGGTGGATTGCTTTTATTTTTATCTTCTACTTTAATATCAGGGTTTTTCATTGTTCTCAGAGTTGGATTATRCTGTGCATTTGTTTTTGGCTGATTCAAATGGTAGTTTTTGCCAAGTGCTTAGAACRTAAGTGTTTTGGGTTTCTTTTTTTCAAGTACAGCATATTCAGGAACACAGACAAGCTTCAATGAAAACAAGTGTTAACTCTGCCTATCCACGGTTTGTAAGGCCAAAATTTCAGTGCTATTGAAAAATGTGTCCATTTTGAAAGAACTGTCAATAGATGCAGTATGCCTTTCTTACAGAAAGGAAAATAAACTGCACAAAAAGGAAGCTTCAATTGCAGACATGCATATCTGTTAAATAATTTGTGAGATAATTCTTCATTATGATTGTTTACTTTCTGAAAATGGTTAGGAAATACAAGTAAACACATTTATAATAAATTTGTGGCCTATTCCTATTACAACACTGTAATTTCTGATTATGAAATGAAAACCAGGCTGAWTCTGATTTCAGCAGGATTTTGAGATGCTATTAGTTGAAAATAAAACTTTTTGCTTCATGTTGATCTATGTCAAATCTGTGAACTCCTTTGTGTATTGCTATCTTCTTCCACGTTTCATTAAATAGTTGCTTCCCCACTCTAATTTTTATTCTGTATCCTGGATTATCATTAGTCTTTCCTTGTACATTACATTCTGGGTAATTTTGCTTTCTCTATGGCATGTGTCTGTTACCTTCATGCAGCTTCAGTAGGATTAAAGGTAGATTTTGGTAAATGTAGCAGTGAGGTGTATGGGTAAGGTCTCRTTTAGGCTGCTGTGCTGCAGTGGTTGGGGAGAGGGCATTGTTGCAGAGTGCTTGAATATTTTCAGTTCTTAKTTATCAAAGGTCAGTGGGCAACTGATTTGGTGTTTGTGATTTTTTTTCCTGTTTTGAACTGTGGTGTTGGAGCTATGGGAATGATGTTTGTTTTTCCTGCTCTTGATGGATATTTAATACTTCTTATTKCATGTAGACCTTTCAAACAGAAAAGCAAGGCATAGAGCACAGTGTTTTGGGCGTGGGCATGTCCAAAGAGCTCTGTGTTGTCAGTCTGGCTGAAGGAGGATTCCTCTTTGAAGCTCCAGCTGTATTAGCACACTACTTACATTCTTTAGTGGTGAGCTATGSGAGCGACTCTGGCACAGCCTTTTCCCGTTAACATTTGTAATAACACCAACCCTGCTGTGGTGGGTAGAAAAAAGGGTTTGAAGTGTGGGAAGCTTTTTTCTGACTGGTTATTATGTTACATTTTCATAATGATGAAGTGCTGGAACAAAGGTTGCAGGACCAGTAAATAAAAATAATGTGAAATCGRTGTTTCTAAGCTATTATTTATAGTGCCACATTGCTCACGACTTTAGTTTTTTTATTTTACTCCTTGTATGAATTCTTGCACTTTCAAGTGGAAAGCATTGATGATTGCTTTCATTYTGTGGCCTGCTACTCAGCAAGTTTGGTCTGTATTTAAAAAGAAATTGTAAGAGAGGACATTCCTTTTATCTTTCTGTTTTTTCAAGCTCTGTGACCTCTTAGAATCTTTGAGTGTCAGTTAAGTGGCCAGAGTTGAGGCACTGTTTAGTCTGTGTTATGCTCCTGTTACATTATGTAACTTTATTTCACTGTGGGTAGAAAATAATTTGACATATAAAATAAGTAAKTTTCATTGAAGATTTCCACAAGGCGTGTTATGAGAGTCCTGCTATTTCAGCATTTTGTCARTCTTCAAGGTAGAAAGGAAAACTGTGAACTTACTTCCCCAAAGTGGCTGTGTTTATTTCTTTTTATTTTCTAAAGAAGAAACTCAACAAAACCATGGACAGCAGGTTGTATCTATTCAGGACACTTTTATGATCATAGATACRTAAATTGCTTTATAACAAATTCTCAACTGTGGTTAACAAATGTCATCAAGTTCTTAAGTCAGAAGGTGCATGAAAAKAAAAGGAATATTCCTCCTCCTTTGTTGTTGGTGAGTTTTTATGTTTGTTTAGGGGTTTTTTTTTGTCATGAGTATTTTAAGTGGAACTTTCAGTTGTTTTTCAGACTTTGGTAAAAATGGCCTTTTTCATCACCTATGCTATAAATAATAAGCATGTCACCTTTTATGCTGAAGTTTCATGTGACAACTGTTGTATATTGTGCTGCACTCAGTAGATGTGCTTCTGGTTGTTTTTTTCTTAAGTTGTGGCTGTTTTCAAGTGAAGGTGACTGTATTACTGCAGCTGTTGCTTTGGGAATGCACAAAAGCTCTCCATCCCTATTCAAGAAAGACACTAACTTTCCCAGGCCCTCCATTCCTTTAGAGTCCAAGACACTGTATTACAGGTTCATGTGAGAAGTAACATCACTTTTTAAAAACAAGATGTTTCCAAGGTCTTAGACCTGTTGTGTGATAATTCAAATATATTAGGGAAAAAAGTATAGAAATAAGGAAAACTGCAGAGYAAAAAAGCAATGGCAGTCATAATTGCTTTAAAATACTATGTAGCTGGACAATAAGTATCAATTTTGGGGGATCCAAGTTGTTATTCATGATGTGTGCATACTTAATGCTTTTGCTGCATACTTCAACCTTCCAGAGCAAACCTGTGTTGGCTGAGGTAGGCTCTCCCTAAGGACCTCTGAAATGTCATCTGCTTGCCTGAAATTGAGTCAAATGTGGGTTTGATAGGGGTTAAAGGGACTTTGAGGCCTTTCTTCTCTCCTTAGCTCTGTGCTGTAATCCAATTTCCATGGCATGTGTTTTTCAGAACCCCGCCCCTTTTCTCTCTCCATCTCTGGTTTTCCTCATTACGATTATATTCAGCACTGGCTGTCAGCTCATTTGGAACTCACATTTGGGAATGTGGGTACYTAGACAGAGAATTTCCTGTTTAAATTGAAATTGGGGCTTGCCTTGCTTTTCTGCATGCTATTAATAAAATATATAATGTTTGTCTGTTTCCCACATTGTCTTCTTCCTGATGCTTTCACACTTCCAGAGAGGTCTTTGTCAAAGCTATGTTGAGGGAAAGAGGACAACTGTGGTAGGCAGAGTATGTGCTTAATTGTCWATTAACACTATATCCCCTTTGTGGTGATAACTGCTCTAAATTGCATTTTATGTGATAGTTATTATCATACAAAAGAAAATGGGAAGTTCATATGGAACACTACTTAGAACAAAAAACTAAAATTCTTATGAAAGTTATCTATAAAATACTGAAATAATGAAATATTTTTTTTTACATTTAGGAATTAATGTCAGATGTTGCAAATACAGTTTCTCCTCAGGTATTAGCAGTAGTTCTGGAACATCTGGCAGGAAGACAAAATGATGTAGGTTTGACTCCAAGACAAAACTGAGTTAATTTAGAATTGGATATCCTGTAAAGGAGCAGGGCTGTTACTGAATCTGAACTGTGTTAAACCTTCATGTGTAAACTGTCATATAGCCCCTCAATAGTGGCTTGTAATGAACCCTTTGGTGCTTTCAAAATCTTTTCAGAACAGATTAGTAAGGGAACTAAACTAGAGTTCAGTCCTATTTTTAATACCTTGTATCTTGGTCTTCTTGTGAGACGGAAGTAGTGTCTAACTACTAGTAATTTTTATGTCTTTATGGTTCAGCTGTAGTCTGAGAATATCCTATGCTCTTGTAATGCAAAGTGTTTAATAGCAATAATTAATTCATTTGTTTACTTCACTTTTGCAGCATCTTTGAGGATGAAAGCATGAAACTACGACAGCTAAAGCTACAGAATCAGGTAAATGATAGTGCTGAAGCTGGCAAAAATAAGTATAGGAAAACAAACAGCTCTCTAGAGACTTGAGAAATGGGGGTGAAGTGCTAAAAATGGTTTGTCTAAAGAACTTTGAAGATTTTCATAGTTTTTGTTAGTTTAAGTTAACCTTGTCATGGCTTGTACATTTGGTGTCTTTGATATATTTATTTTTCATATGTCCTCTTATTTCATTGCGATTGAGTCACTAGAGTACAGGAATAAATCAAAAGAMAGGAAGACTGCAGGGAATTACTCATTTTAGGCATCAAAGGAACAGTTTCACTGACCTATAGAACGATCTCTTCAACACTGCCATTGAGAAGGATTTCCAACCTCTTCTGACCTTTTTTGTTTTCCTACAAGGCAAATATTTACCACCAAGCATGGGTCAGCTGTTAGGTTATAGGTCTCAGTTTTTACGTGCTGTTTGCTGGATGCTGACATTACCGATTCTTCAAAGCAATAAAGTTCCAGCCTTAATATTCTTTCTCTGTGAAATTTGAAATGCTTATAAATAGATTAGAAGACGTGAGACTGTTRTGATTCTCTAGCTGGCCATTTCACATGGACCACAAATCAGAGTCTTGCATTAAACTCATCTTGTGCAAATTAAAGTTCCGTTTTTTAGGAGCATGCTTTTTCAGCTGAGTATCTTTAAATTCAGACACAACAGTCTTCAGGGAACTGTTGCAGTGGGTAATAATCCTCTTTACCAGAACTTGTAGCCTAAGTTTGCTAAGCTTTGACTTCAGACAGTGCATTTATTACCAATTTTATCTCTGCTTATATAGACGCTTACCTAAAGCACTTCAGAGTCAAGAGGTAAAATGTATCTTTGGTCATTATTAGTGGAAGCTGTGATAGTCCTTTATCTGTAGACTATYGAGTGTCACTTGTTTAAAAACAAACAATTTATTAAAGAATAGAATTAATTCAAATGATCTATAATAGAACATTTAGCGTCAAATGCCATTTGGTATGAAGTTCCAAAACTAASGATGGTCTGACTGCTTGGTGATGAACCTCAGGGTCTGTTTTAGGACTGGTCTTGGATCATAAGCTGGTAATCACTGTCTCCAAGTGCTGGGTACTATGATCACCTTATGCTTAGTGCCAGACATTGCCGTGGGGATGCACGGTTGTTCCTCCAAAATAAAACTTCCGGACTGGTTGGGATTCCCTCAGAGCAGCTGTCAGTTGAATCGTGAAGAGGTCAGTTTAAAGAATTCATTCCCTTTTGCYATTTTGTTTCCATCTTTCTTGGATTTGATTGAGATTGCAATAATCTGCAAAAGCAATAGCTTGAAAATTTCAGTAAATATATTTGCCCTTTGCAAATGAGAAGTGCAAACAGTCTCTAATTTAGGATTTTATAATTAGATTTGAATATTAACTTTTAAAGTCTACTTTTACATGAATAGTACTATGCCTTCTGAGGAAATGGGGGTCAATAGGAGATCACTACCATATACAATGGTTGTGGGTGATGCCCTGCTTGATTMATTTCTCATAAACATTTGTAGGAATTGGAATTTAAAAAAATGCATAATSTTTTAATCCAGCAGAATCATGTATAGAATTTCTGGTCATACAGAGAATCTGGAATAAGCCATATCAGAGGCATTTCCATCCATCTTTATGATGGGTTTGGAAACCATGTAATTTTAAGTAAAATATTGTTTATAATAGTGCATGACATCAAGTTCCACCTGCGGGCCAGCTCTGCCTGCCAGAATGCTTTTTTCCCCTGGACTACTGCCTTTTTCTTGAGGCAAGAGCGTGTGGTTGCTCAGGCAGTGGTTATTTCCTCATTAGTAAAAGATTTTTGAGTCTTCTGAGGCATCTACAGCTCCAAGTGCAATGCTGCCATCTCCCTGTGCAGGGAGAGCACGAAACCTGATGTGCTTCTGACTGCACCTGGTGTGGTGCATTACTCCTGACATGAAAGTTTTACTGATGCCACCATCACTGGYTTTGTCACTACTGCCCCAGCGTGAGCTAAGGGGCAGCTGGAAGAGAGRGAGAGGATGTTCCTGGGCTAGGATCCATCCTGCATGGCCTGCTAGGGTTAGGACTGTTCCAGATAGTGAGTGGTATAGGATTGCATCTTCAAGACTGGAGTGGTTGGAGCCTTCCTGTATGTCATCTTCCTGTCATCACAGCTGCAGAAAGAGAATTCTAAACTATTTGTCTTTCTAGTCCACAAGATATTCTCATCTGACTTCTTGAAAGCTTATTTGAACAGGAGTTGGGGATTTGTAATCCTCTAATCATCCTTTATTCTGATGTTATGGTTTTTCTGTGGTGTTTCTGGAAGTATTTAAYGCATGGAGTTCACAAAATCCCGAACAAACAATCATAATTAGTAACTCTTATTTATTTAATGGGTGGTGTGGTTCTGGTGTCCTGTTCACAAACTAGCTACATTTTGTGTTGTAATACATAAATTTTAACTGTAACACAGAGACGGAGGAAAAGTCTGATTAGTAGACAAAATGAAACCAAATACCATTTCCTTTTTCTACTTCCTTAGTTGAAATAAAGCCAGGAATACATAGTACTGAAGGGCAGGCTGCTCTGCCATCATATGGAGAAAAAATGAACTACTGTTTGCTGTCCTGACTGTGGACCTGCAGATATTCTTTCTATCTCAATAAGCAGAGTAGTAAAGAGAAGCCTTTTAAAAACAAATCAAATTACTATCAAGTGTTGTCACTTTGATTATCCTGAGGTTCTTGCAAGAAAGGAAGRTCAGTCACATCTACCAGCAGTAAACTGTTTTAATATAAGCTGATCTGATTTGATTGGTGAGTCCTAGAAACTGTTTGATGAAACACAACACATAATAATCATTCATATTTAGACTGGTGAGTAGTGAAATGTTGAAAAAAGCTTATAGAGCAATCTAGTAAATAACTCTTGAAATTATTATATCCTGTGTTGATCCTAAATTCAATGTCGCATTCTAACAGTAACTTATAATTTCTTATTTTCTTGCWGCCTTTAGGGGATGTCTGTTTTGCTGCATTWTTTGGKTTTGGGGTTTTTTTTCTTGCCTATTTGTCAGGTAGAGAAGTTTTGACAACAATTTTTCTCAAATCCTTATTCTGAGTATAATGTTTTGATTCTTGTTTTTCCTCTCTCCTTTGGATAATTATAAACTATCATGACATTTTTTTCCTCAGCATTAATTTAAAAATGAACAGCACAAACCTGATATAAATTCTTGTGAAAGGTCTGACTACCTTAGTACAAAACACATCAATAATTAACAATTTCTAAGAATTTGACTTTACTGCTTATTTTTCTTTTCTTATTCTAGACCAATGTAATAATCTCTTTGGAATTCTATGTAATTTTTGCTCTGCAGGATAATCCTTGCAAATAATTCTGCAATAGCAAACACTACCTGTATTGCAGCCCAGTCTTCAAAGGGTAATTCTGAGTTTAAATAAAAAAAGTAATTTTGTTTCAAGTTTTTKKTKGRWTTTTTTTGTTTGTTGGATTTCAGGTTTTGTATATTTGGTTTTGTTTGGGTTTTGGGTGATTGGGTTTTARTTTTTTTGATGAGTGAAAAAACTAGACAGAATAAATAATCAAGGGCTGAGTTGTGCTGGAATTCCTCAGGGAGAGGTTACCTGAGAAACTAATCTCACTTGAGATATAAAGACTAATAGGAGAGGAAAGAATCAACAAGAGAAAAAGAGTAACAGGAGAGGGAAGTGTTCCAARGATGTCTGTTTCAATTGGATTGAACTGTTGGTACTGATGAATTGTTTATCTGATAAGTCCATTGAGACTGAAAATAATTTTATGAAAAAAATGTTTCTGTCATCAAAAACAACTTCCAGGTGTTCAGGTACCTAAGAACCAGCCCTCAATAAACTATATCTGCTTGTAAGAATCTTGTACATTGTTTACATGATGGTGCAGAGTATTGGAATATGATTTTTCCTTCTTCGTGCATTCCCTTTGTTTTTAAGGACTTCAAGCATGTCTGTCTTTAAAACAGTACCATGTCCCTTTTTGTCTTCATTTAAGTCTAGAAGTTATTTCTATTCTCACTGGGTAGGAAATCATAAATATCAAATGTATGGATCTTGGAGAGGTAGTTTTAATTTTTAGCATTTGGACATACCAGTCTTTCCTTTCAATCTTGAATTATATGAAAAAATTTTGCAAGGTATATAAAATTTCCTTTTAGTGCATCATTCTTATTTCAATTACTGTTATTTATTTATTTGTTCCCTCCCTTTTAAGTCTTATCTCYCAACACTGGTTTCTGGAAACAGTTTGCTTTAAATTCTCCCTATAAGAGGATAGCTTTTGAGATAAAAACCTTTGCCTTTGCAGTGATGACTGTTTCATACTGGATTATGGATGGWAGCTGAATTTGTCTATTTGTGTTAAGGGCTGCTGCAGTTTAGACTGGGTGAAAGGATTTAATGTGATCTGCTGGTAGTCTCAAGATAGGTCAGAAAAAAAGCAGGTGTCCATGTCAACCTCTCATAGAGAATCAAAGGCAGTACCTCACTCCAAAACCACAATGATAGCTGTGTCCAGGTTTTTTGTAAGAGATTGCAAGAATATTTAAAGTTTAAGATTCTGATCTRTATGTCATTGCCAATGGCTGAGGCATAGATTCTGCAACTCTAGATATGGATACTCATCTCTATTTCCTGCTTTTCTTTATTCCACAGAGAGCCCTTCTAGAGAAGAAGCAGAGGARGAAACGTCTTGATCCGTTGATGGTACAGCCAAATCCTGAGGCAAAGCTGCGTAGGTCAAAGCCCAAAGGATGCGAGGAGCAGACTCCTTTAGTAGAAACTCCTACCCCTGTCCACAGTGATGTTGTTTTACATGGTAAATAATCATCCTGATTGCAAGTGTTCCCCAAAATCCCTGTGCATGCTTTATGTCACAGATGGGCATCTACATTGCTGTGGCAGTCGTCAAGTGATAAATGAGATTGATTACTTACTTTTCTAGGTACAAAAGTTGAATTGTAGTACTATATGGTTGAGCAATACTAAACTGCAAAAGCAAACAAAAACCTCACTGTCACTTTTTGTGACAGCTTGAAATCTTTATGTGCCCTTGAGTAATCTCTCCCTTGGGTTAGGCTAGAAGAGCTGTAGAAATGGGCTGGAAACTTCTATAAAGGTAGAGACATACAAATCCAAAGTAAGAAAATCTTTTGAAGTTGTAAGATAAAAAGAAAGGAAAATAATTCATTGGTGACTGCTTGTACTTTTCCTTATGGTGTCATGGTGTACTCCATCTGAAGATTGCAAATGACTGAATGAATAAAGTAGAGAAAGCAAACAAAAAGTTTTGTGARCACTGTATTGGCTTCTTGATGGTTTTTACCTTATCTGTTGCTTTCTGTGGGCTTCATTGAGACAACTGATGACAAATAAGCTTTTGTGGTCCTCAAAGTCACAAGCATGAAGTGCTATCAAGGCCAAAGGCAATAACCTGGTGGCCTCAAAACCTTGCAATAAAATRGTGACCATTCTTTTAGGAGTGAAAAGAAATACAGTAGTAAGACTCCCGTGTCACGAGGAGCTAAAAAGAGCAGCAGTGAAATCCTTACATTCCAGTGGAAGTRTCAGAAAGTTRTTTATGAGAGCCAGGATTCCATCAKTCTATCCAGAAGGTAATAGGTAAYTGGATACATTCTRCAGCTTTGAGATGTGTGCTATTGCAGGATGTTGTAATACAAGCATTGTATTRATAGCAGCTTAATATGCACAGTAGAATTTTAAAAACCCAAACCAATGGGTATTATCTGGTTCGAAGGTTACGTTTGGAGCTATGCTATTCCATCTCTCTTGAATATTTGTCTTGTTCTCCAGAAGCCTTTCAGGATCATAGGATGGGAAGGAAAGCGGTGATGTTTATGGTAGCATTTGTGTTTAAAATCARGTGTAAGAAAGCTTCTGTTAAAAGACACTTTTGAGTTAAGAAGAGAATGAGAGATAAGTATAACTTTTAAGGTAGGGGTGTTCAGTAATGCTCAGATGAAAACCTAACTGCTCACTCACTACCTTCCATAGTTCTGAGGCTTCCTCAGTGCAAKTAAATCCTGTTAATAAGTGATAGCAGATGTAAACATGACAGAAATACAATGCCTAGATAAAGCAGTAAAGCTTTAAGAAGGAAAACAGTGGAAAAACAAGAAATMCAAACCTGGAACTGCACTTGAGTAYWGTGYGTTACATATTAAGTATTATGCCAGACCCTGACTTCAAGATGCCTCCACCARTTGGGAAGTGTGGTGCACAGCTGTCTTGGTTTAAACATTTCATTCTAACAAAAAGAGGKTTTTTTCTGTCTATGATTGTAGATAGTTCTATAAAATTGATTGGTGATGTTCACTGTAGAGTACTCACTGTCACAAGAGCAAATAAACAATGTGAAGGAAAAAAAAATAAGGGAGGTGTCTGTAAATAAATTGGAAACTATCAATGTGCATGACAAATACAACTTGTTTTAATTGCTTAAGTCCTTGTAAAAAAAAGTAGATACAATCACTATGTGTAAATAGGGAGAAATTATAACTGATATGTTTAAAGTAATGGGCAGTTTGTACCAGAGCCAGGGCTGACTCCTCACAAGCCTTCTGACACAAATTGAACAAGTATATTTCAGTACTTTAAAGAGATGGTAGAGGAAAGGAAGGTGAAAAGAGCCACCATCCTGGAATGCATCTTCAGCCATAAAAAAATATACTTTAGAAACATGTTTCATTTTGGCCTGYAGGCATTGATGGACCAGCAGCTTTCCTGAAATCTGAAGTGCAGGATTTGGGGACCAAGTTCCAAACTCTGTCTGTTGGATYTACCAAACCAGAAGACAGTGCAGATAAGGAAAATGATTCAGAGGCTGYAAGTGACACAGTGGACAAGCCAGATCTGCAAGAAATATTACAGAAACGAGGTAAGAGTTAATAATGGGCAAATGTCTTTCTTGGGGTTCTTCTACTTTTATAATTTTATTTCAATGGCATTAGAAAATGAGGGATCATGAAACAAATGTCTGTAGRATACCACTTTTAAAAGAGCTAGTAGATTCTACAGCATGTGGAAGTGAAGTGCTGCAGTTCGTTTTATTCCTGCTGTTTTTTGGAYCATACCAGTTACATTTTAAGGGTCTATCAATGTGCTGTATAATTTCTGGTCTTTCCAAGGAAATTGCTGACATAACGCTATATCACATTTTTCTAAAAGGGATATTTTTATTCCAGATAAATTATATGTTGATAAGGTGCTTGAATATTTTCACAACTGCAGAATGCTCCATAGCCAGTAAATGCTGTGATTTAATCTTTAGGGAACTGACTGGAAAGGTGGTTTTTTTCTGAGTCAGAGGCTGTYACAATCAGTGGTTTTCAGGTTATGTATTCAGTAGTTATATCCCATTGAGTAATTTCCTAGTGGAGTGTCAAGCTCTGTCTGCCAAGTACGTTAAGCTGTTGCCAGTACTACAGGAAACCTTTTTTTGTTGCATGCAGCTTAAGCACTTTGCAGCAAAATAATGGCTAGTGTTTAATTTACTAGCTTGTTTTTATTTTGCAAACCTTGTCTCCTAGAATGTTTCCAGTACACTTCATGTATTGAGGTACTATCTCATACAGAGGTATTCTCATCCAGTTGTCAGAGCTGCTTACCTACAGGCGGCAACATTACGCAAGGGTTAGAAAAGGAAACTGGAGAGAATATCCAGTAACTWCAGGGGAAATTAGTGGAGGTAGAATATAAACAGTGAATTTTGAAATTGGCTGCAGTACTAGGGTCAACGCCTTTCCTTTTCCCAAGCATCCTCTGGGAAGTTTAYTGACAGGTTGTTAAGACTGGATTTTTCTGTTTTATCTGAGACTTCCAGCAGTGCCCCTTCTCTGTAGTGCCATGTCAGAGCATTGTTATAATATTKGTTCTCAGAAAATATTTCAGCTTAGCAGGCTGATGGTGTTCATTTTCTCTAATGCTTTATGTACATTTCCTGTCAAAGACAGAACAAAGTCTCAGAAAAACAGAATCAATTTGKTTGGAAAAGACCTTTTAGGGTCATCGAGTCCRATCTATGACCTAACACCACCTGGTCACCTAGACCAGGTATAAGTGCCACATCCAGTTTTTCCTTAAATACCTCCAGGGATGGTGACTCCACCTCCCTGGGCAGCCCTTTCCAATGCCCAATCAMCCTTTCTGTAAAGAACTTCTTCCTAATSTCCAGTTGATGACAATTGGAAGGACAGTTGTCCTCCCAAGTGGAAGAACACACCAAACAGTGATATGTACAGAGGCTCTTTATAAATGCCTTTATGCAGAGTTAGTTATATACCCACAGTCATCTCTACATGACTATGCTTAGGTTAAGATTAAATAAATCCTGGAACTTCTAAGTCTGTGCTTCAGTTTTAGATATCAAGTCTTTATTAATATTTATGGACCTGAGTTTTTTTGTACYGGAGTAAGGACAGGAGGGGCTGTTACTGAAAAATTGACATACTCAGTTTCAGTGTGTCTAAGACTAAGGGGAAATGGTAAAGGCTGTAAACTGTACAGAATCCAACTTACAATGTAGGTGTCAGCATATTGATCTGGATTTCCTTTTGTTGTTTTTGTTGTTAATACATGGAGGAGTCTTTTGCRTGAAAATAGGCAAAATTAGTTTAATGACAACATAAAAACTAAGCAATATGTTATGTCATGGGATATCATGTAAAATACATGTTAATAAAGGCCTGATGGCTGCTTAATCATCTGCACAGTGACTGCTGCAAAATATCAGTAGGAATTTGAATTATAACGGTCAGGAAGCGATATAGTACGTGAAGAAAATCAGCAGTTGAAACAACAGAAATTAAGAGGGTGAATAGGTATTCAAGAGTCATATAGGAATTAGTGATGCCATAAACTCATGACGCTTTCTTTCAGAGATTACATGTTTGCTCCTGTATTCTGACAGGAATATCAGACAGTTTGAATTTTGATGAGGAGGATACAGAAGAGGAAGAAGTTAGTAAGAGACCAGTATCTCATTCACCATACCCTGAATCTGAAAGGCCTAGTTCTGCATCCAGTGAGAAGTCTTTTGCAGTAAGTGTCTTGCAATCCATTTCTGATAGGCATTGGGCACATGCTTGATTTTAGTGCTAACCCCTGGAGCACTGGGTTAAAATATAGCAGCTACAAGTACAGTAGCCAGCAATATTATTCCCTGAAAGCAAAGAAGGTCAAGATTGTCGTTATCTGACTGAAGGGACATTGAGTTAAACATAAAGACTTAGCAATGATCAAAGGAGCAGTTGTGGGTGGAGGATCCCAAGGAGCGAATCAGTGACTATGGGAACACAGTGAGTCAGCACTATGACCCTTAAAGGAGACAAACTGAGCCATTGTCTCTGCAGAATTCACTGGAATGACTCAGAGAAGCTCTGAAAAGCCATGCAAACTTGGGAGGGATCTCTTCCTGAAGGCTTATAGCATTTGTTGTGGGATGCAAAGGGGAATTTTGGAATGGAGCAGAGAATGCTGGGATTGGACAAACTTTATATGGGATGTTTGGGGGAAGGAACTTGAATTTAAGAGGGAAAAGAAAGGTATCAAGGTGGATCAGGTAGTAATAAGCATGCGAAGACAGGGATTAAAGGKGTTAAAAGGCATTGTGTGTAAACAGCTGAAAACAGTATGTCTGCCCAAGCCTTGTGGCTTGATTTCTTCAGCATGTTGCACTATCTTCTAAAACTCCACTTCTGTTTCATGTGTGAATGTGTTCTTGTGTGTGTGAGATGTACATACGTACATACATATGTACATATGTATGTTGACAAATTGTATGCTAGACTACCCAGTGGGTTGGAAGAGACCAGCATCAAGAAGACCCAGATTAGGGGTAGCTCAAACCAGATTAGGGCCATGGGGTTTGAGCATGGATCCTGGACTCCCTTTAAAGTCCATGCTATGACAGCGATCTGTCTAAGTGTATTCGTGAGGTGACTATCTGTATTGCCCTTCACCAGTAGGGGAGTAATACAAGAGGTCTGGGTGTCAGCTTSTTGCAGAACTGGGCTGTGGGTGCAAACTGCTGGAGAACAGGGTGGTGGGTGCTGGAGCGGGGGAAGGGGTGAGACCCTCCWGTGAATTTCACATCTATGTGTGTGTCTGTGCTATTCACTCAGGTTTCCTTCTGGCTGTAGCTGGGAATGGGGTTAAACCTGCAACTTATCTCAAAGGCCCAGTCAAAGAGGAATCTCTTGGGTGCTACAATTCACAGGATTCAGCTACCTCTAAGAAATAATTACTTGAATGACTTGTACCAGATTTCCATTAGAATTCCAATTCCTTTGATGACCCTAYGCATCCTGAATATACATTGTTCTAAGGCTCTTCCAACATTTAGTTTTTATGATTCCACCAGCAGCTCACTCCATTTTTGCTCCTGTTCTGAACCAACATAATCTCAGCACTCATTTCAGTCACTGAATTCCAGCCTGTCTTACTGCAGCATCCATCAGTCCTGCTTTATCATACTGCTTTATTTTCCACAGTATTTGAAGTTTGAAAAGCAAAGAGGTTCTTTGCTTAGAAGATTCACAGCATCTCATCCTATTTCCTCCTTTCTAGCAATTCACTCATGTCTGCTTAATGGATGCTTTTTCTCTTTTCCCCTTGGAGACCTAGTCTTTCCTCAGAGTAAAATCTTCAGCTGCTTTCTTCTGAGGAAACACAGGTGGCATCTTGTTTACCCTTCCTTTCCCCAATGTCTTCTGGAGATATGATATCTTATGTTTCAACAAACCGCTATTTCTTGTGGAATACCAGAGTCTCTGATCTGATATTAATTTGCTAATATGATGCTTCTTCCCACAGGAAACAGGTGCTTCCTGTGCTCCATCCCCTCAGGCAGATGCACAGCTGGGAGAAGTGGAGAACTTGGAGGATTTTGCATTGCGCCCTGCACCCCGTGGAATTAGTGTCAAGTGTCGAATCACTAGAGATAAGAAGGGAATGGACCGRGGGCTCTTCCCTACTTACTACATGCATCTGGAAAGGGATGACAACAAAAAGGTATTGGAAGCAGCACACATTATCTTGGCTATTGTACTCCTACCACAGAATATTTTTAGTGCAAGGGAGAGCTTCTCCTAAGAAATCAGTTGAGGAGAGCAGTCATGCAGATAAGGACAGTTTATGGTACTAAGGAGGGAATTAGCAYCTAATTAGCATTATATTAGGGTTTAAAAGCCATAATACAGTGAAAGGTGAAATTAAAAAACTGTAAAAATGGAAAATGTTAAAAAATAACAGGAAGACTGAATTGCTCCTGAAGAAAAYGAGGGGAGACTAGAAAGGACAGTTGCATTAAATCTAGACTGCCAAGTGAGCTGATGGAGGGATAGRATTTCAGGCTGGGTACTTTGGAAGAGAACAAAATTGTAGAGACAGTGATATTAACACAGAACAAAAAAGGAAATACATATGGGAAATGGGGAGATAATAGTTTGGATACCAATGCCTCTGCATTCTTACAAAGCACCAATCTTGATCAAAGTTTTGTATTTCCAGACATTCCTGCTTGCAGGGAGAAAAAGAAAGAAGAGCAAAACATCCAATTACCTCATATCAGTCGACCCAACTGATCTGTCTCGGAAAGGGGAAAGTTTCATTGGAAAACTCAGGTGAGAACCACAGATGAAAACTATAGACAGTTGAGATAGGATTTAATTGAGTTGTGGTTATGACTGGCAATCTGGTATAAATTCAGAGAGCATGAACTTGCATTGTTCTGCTCAGTGTAATCTGTATTCACTTGGGTTGGCAGCCTTCTTCAGAATTACCATTCACTGTGGCAACTCAGRGAAGAAATTGTCTCAATGCTTTTCCAGGCTAGATGACAGGCTCAGTTCACTATGGGCACATCATGGAAAYTCCTTACTGAGGTGGCACCAAGAAGATTCAGATGACAGGAGATGCATGTTTTTTCTGGGCTGTACAAATACCTTCAGAAGATGACAACTTTACACTGATGCCTCTCTTTCTGTGTTTTTCCATAAACTGACATTAGGTCAAACCTCATGGGAACCAAATTTACAGTCTATGACCATGGAGTTAACCCAATCAAGGCACAAAGTCTGGTGGAAAAGGCTCATACAAGACAGGAGCTTGCAGCTATTTGTTATGTAAGTACTGCCTCTCCCTTTTTGCCCCTTTCTTTGTGCCTGGTTACCAAGGAAACCTTGGTTTACAAAATCGTGCTGCTGCCAGACTCCTCCACTTAACTTTGGAACCAAGTGACCAATTTCAGTCAGATACAACAAGGGGCAGAGGCCTCACAGATAAATTCTTACAAGTTTAATGAAAAAAAAAAAAATCAGTGCCAGAAGTGGGAGAAACACCCAAACTAACATCTTTACGACTTTTTTACCTGGCCTATTCACTGTGTGGCCAGTCAGCACATCATTTACATGGAGCCAGCCACATCATGAGCTCTCTTGCCCAGCTGATATTTCATAGACACTGGGGAGAAACTGGGAGTACCTTGTGAAGCAAAATTAATTCTTGCAGAACCAAAGTCATTATGAGAGGTAGGAGGGAGCTCATATTATTTCAGTAGCAGCTTGTTGGTAGTAAGGATGTGGTTCTGGGGGAAGTGGTGATTCACTAGCTCTGATTTAAAGATGTTCTGCTCTTGTGAATCACCTCAGTATGGGCTTCAAAGTGAGGAGGCACTTATGGACACTATGGAATTACATGGGAGTTCTCATGTCACGTTGTTTCATATTCCAGTCCTGCAGTTTGAGTAAAATTTGAGGTTTATACAAAACAATGGGTGTCAAGTGGAGGGATTTTTACTTTCCTCACAGGTGTGGCARCAGAAACTTATAGATGCATTAGCCTACTGGAGCAAAAACTTGATTTTTGCTTTTGCTCTTTATCTTAAAGGGGAAAAATTGAAGTGRTAATTCCAGTAGTAACCTGTTTACAGAAGTATCACTGAATATTTTCATTGTATAGGGTGTTCTTCAGTTCCCTAACTAGCTGGGCACAGCAAGGTGTTAGAATGAGCACAGCAGTTTATATGCAGTCAGCTTTTTAGAATTCTGATCTACAAGRAGTTTATAAAGTTTAAATACGAAAAAATCAGTACCCTCATTCTTATACATGCCCCTAGATTTTTTGAAGTGAAATAATAGAGGTTGCAGCTCCAAAGACTTTTTTCTGTGTCTGCAAAATTCATTAACATGTTGGGTGAAACTGTATCACTTCCGTCAATCAATTCAGTACTTCTAAAAGATTCTGGCTTTCTAACTGGTCTTTGCGAATTTTAAAGGTTGTCACTGACATTGTTACAGAACACTTTAGATGGATTTTGGCTGATACCATTAAATGAATGGTTTGAGAACACCAGGACCTTTTTCCTTTGTTTTTTGTACTCAATCCACCTGGAGCAATCTCCAGTACTCTGGAAAAATCTGCTTGATTTAAGATTGAGGCTTGGATMGTTGCTGAATACTTCCCTTCCTAAGACTGTTCTTAAACATTTATAAAATAGTATGATTTGAGAGAATATTGTAGATGTGTTCTTAAACACAAATGACAGCACCTGAAAAAAAACATCATTCATTGTTCAGAAACATTTTAGACTAGCTGGTGGTATATAGAGAACGCAGACTCAGGTCAAAGATATTTGTCTTTTATCATACTTAARTCTCGTTCACTAGCAAGATTTCAACACATTATTACCTCAGATGCAAAAAACTTATGCCTGGAAATTGCATTTGTCTAATTTTGTTGTAAATGTTTCGGTAGGCTAAGAAATGTGCTCCAAATTAGTTTGTACCATGTATATCTTTTAACTCTGTTCTCTAAATGAGCAAGTGGAGAAAGCAGTTCTCAATGATTAAACACAGTTGCAGTTAGATAACAGCTATTTCAGTTGTAGCCAGCAAAACTTTAAAAGCTAATACAAGTGGGGGACGCAAGTTCAGTTTTGCTGTCTTTCCTCCTCTGAGATGAAGTGTCTCATTTAGTGAAAATAATGGCTTTCCTTGTCTTTCAGGAAACCAATATCTTAGGATTTAAGGGTCCCAGAAAAATGTCCGTGATCATTCCAGGAATGAACATGAATCATAAGCGAATTCCAATCCGTCCACGAAATGTGAGTTCCCAAGTTTGGTCATGTTTCAGGTTGAAGGAAGAGGTTAAAACCTGCCTGTAGAGGTCTGGGTGTTACTGACAATCAGAGTTTTTAGTAGCCAGGGCTTGAGCRAGTCTGCTGGAGAGTAAGTACAATGTAGCCTAAATGTGTTGATTGATTCTTTTCTTGCCTTGTACCTAATCTGTCGCCTTCTGACTAGTTTTTGTATCCTTATGTATCCTTTGCTCGGCCTGAATATTACTCTCCTATCTCCATGTTGTTGCTGTTGCACCTCCAAGCCACCCTCATGGTGGGACCCTGTTGTGCTGAGGGCTGGATGAACGTAAGACATGCTTGCTTTTTCCAGGAGCTTGCATTCTTAGCCCGGATGTGAATTGCAACAGATAGGTAACAGACAAGGTACTGCTCGTGCAGTAGCAAGAGAATATTTTTGATCAGAATGCTTTTAGCCTTTTTGTAGGAGTAGCAGAAAAGGAGGATTCTTTAAGGAGGAGGGATGAGGAGAAGGACAGAGTTTTGTAGTGACTGTTTTGTGAGGCTATCCCATACGTATGAGGGACATTATAGCTGTAAAGCTTAMAGAAGTGTATCTGAGGGTATGTTAAGGTCTGTGATGAAAGTTATTAGCCTCCCATGATGTGGGTTTTATGTTTGGTGTCAGAAGACCAAAAGGCAAAAAGAAAAGGTACCAACTGAAAGATGCAGACTATGTTTTAAACTAGAAAATGGTATTTGCAGCCTTGTTGTGAGTAGATAYGTGTAGTACAAGAATGTATTTCCTAATGTCAGAGAAAAAATCCTCAAGAATGGAAATTKAGAGTCATGAGAGCCCAGAAAAGATTAAACTTTTGTGAATGTAATGGAAAAATTTTGTCTGGAAGTGGCCATTTATTCTTTGTCTTTCAATWGGAATTGCCACCTCCTCCAATAGTACAGTAATGGTTCCACGGCCCTTCCTTTATTTCTGTCTCCTTTTTTCCAACTGTTTTGCTCTCAGGCAAGCATACTGAGAGTGGGCAAGGCTGAAACGCAAAGCTGTCCTGGAAAGCTAGCAAAGCTTTTCAGTATAGAGACTTGRCTGTTTTTATCCTTCCTTCTCTGTAGTATGAGACCTTCAATTAAGAAATACATAATTATTAGGAAGKAATTAAATTCCCACATTAAAGGAGGAAAAAATGCTACTAAATGCACTTTGTTGGTGCCAGTTCTCAATTTTATATCTTTAAAAAGTAAATAGAGATAAAATTAAAAATATAAAGTAACTAAACTGAACAGGAACTTTTATTTAGGTTATCCTCAAAAAAAACAGTATGGTATCTTTGTACACTACTAAAGCAGWTATTATAGCCATATCATTCAGACCTCCACAACACATGGTTTTCTGAGCATTTTTGCCTGATRGTAGTTTAAGCTTGGATACTTCTTCAGAGTTTTAGCATGTATAGTTTGGATTTTATTTGTTGCAGAACTTATAAAATTAAACCGTATGTCATGTTTCATTGCAACTTGAACCTCCTTTTAATTCATTGTTTGTCAAATTTAATGTGCTGTTTTACTTCCTCATTGTGTCTTTTTGGTTTTATTTCTCTCTGGTTMGACACAGTAGGATGACCTTTAACCTTACACCCTGCTGCAGCCTTTGGACTTTCTAATGAAGCACCTTAGGGTCTGGCATTGTGCAGTTAATTGTAGATTATTTTCTTTTATTTCAAAGTTTAGAATGTTTGAAATGGAAACTGGATGCAACAGGATCAGAGAAAGATTATGAGACTTAGAAGGAATTAATGCCAGCAAGATGGCATTTAGCTGTGGACTCTGAATTGCTCTCTTTCCTGTACACACACTTCCTTCCCTATCACTCCTTTTACTTTATTGAATGAAAACGAATGCTTGGGCTAGGAATCTATGAAAGTATCTTCCTGATACATGCAGAAATTATTTGGTGGGACTGAGTTTGTGATGTCATTGTGTTTCATTAAACAGGGAATGACCTTTAAGTGACAGAGTGCACACATGAGAGAGGTGGTATTCAAAAGCAGGGCCATTCCAAATCTGATAAATATACTTCTTTCTTCTGAACAGGAGCATGAGGGTCTGCTGTCAAAATGGCAAAACAAAAATTTAGAGAACCTTATTGAGTTGCATAACAAGGCTCCGGTCTGGAATGATGATACTCAATCCTATGTTTTGAACTTCCATGGGAGGGTCACTCAGGCCTCAGTGAAGAACTTCCAGATTGTCCATGACAATGACCGTAAGAGTTTGGTGGAGAGTGTGTGGGACTTATTCTAATGGGATAACCTAATTTATTTCATGAGGGTTGRGAGGAATAGGACACCCTTCCCAGAGAAGGGAAACTGGGTGAAGGAATTCAGCTCAGAATTACTGGGGACTTCTGATCTGCCAGGAAAATTATATAAGGCTTCCTTTTTCTGGGGTGGATGCAGACGCTGCTGTCCACAACTGCAGCAAAAGAGGAGGCAAGTGAAAGCTTCCTGAAGTGAAAGAAAAGGTTTAATACAGCACCTTCAGGCAAGCAAAAGAATGATTTGAGATTTGGTTCTGAGAAGAAAAGTAATCTCTAGAATAGCATAGTCMCTGTAGAGGACAGGTTTCAAGGACACTCTGGTGGGGAAGGATGCATATACCAGCCACATATATTTGGGATTGCCAGATGTGGAGGGGGGTTTGTGGTTGGGTTTTGTTTCGTTTTTTTTATTTTGTTTTGTTTGGGGTTTTTTGTTTTTGTTTTGTTTTGTTTGTTTGTTTTTCTTTTGCTTCACTGTGAAATTGTTCATCTCTGACTGTCTTTTCTCCCCAGCTGACTACATCGTGATGCAGTTTGGTCGTGTAGCAGAAGATGTGTTCACTCTGGACTATAATTACCCTCTCTGTGCYCTTCAGGCCTTTGCTATTGGACTCTCTAGCTTTGATAGTAAATTGGTCTGTGAATGAGGGACAGCAGACTTGAAACATGGAACTCACTACCGCCCCTACATCTTGTAAGAGTTCCAGGTGTAGCAGTGAAGAGCATATTGGAAGGGAAATGGAGGATTGACTTCTGCAGGATTATTAGAAAACCAGTTCCAGCCTTCAGAGCATTGTGGGAGCTATACACCATCTTGGGAGCAGCCTCTGTATGGATTGTGGAAGAACAAGAAATCTAGGTGATGTTTCTGTCATTAGTGTTGATTCTGCTTTTAGAATCCTTGTTTACAGRTGCTGCATGAGAGTGGGCTAAAACCACTAACTGGAACTCCTTGCAGCTAAGAATGGCTAAATGTTCATTTACCTTGAAGCTTCCACAAAGCCTGGGAGATGGTGCTACTCAAGAGTTCCTAATCAGGTGAATTCAGAAAAAAAGAACAGCTGGAATAAGACATTGGCTCTAATACAACCTTTTGCTCTGCGGAATGATTTTCTGCCAAGACTGATACTCCATTTCCCTTTCAGTATTCTAATTTCTCTCTATCCCTTGACAGTCTTTTCACCAAGTGAAGAACAATCAAATCTCAAACACTCCCTTTTCAGTTGGTGATACTATATTCATTGCTATTTCTGATATTTTTAACCATATGAAAAATGAGACCGAAGAGATGATAGAAAATGACCRAATTTGGCAGAAGATAGTATTGTARCAATATACAGTACCACTTCTGAAAAGCAGTGTTTTGATTGAATTTAGACTGATCAGAAATATTTTTTAATTTCCCCATTGTTCATGCAATTTGCTACATTTTGGGTATAAGTTTGTGACCAATTTTATTTTTTTTAACGTGAGATTAWCTCAAGGCATGACATATTATAGTAGATTTTATATAAATAATTTTAACCTGACTATAGGAAGGAGTTACCTCAAAAAGAAATTACAGGTATTTTGAAAGGCATCAGTAAGTTTAACATAATTGTACCATGAGGCTTTGTGATATGTCCTTTCAATGTTCCATTTTTAATACTGGATTTACAGTATGGAGACTGTGTGTCACAGCATGGAACRCTTCTTGATTCATGTGGCCTTAACTCATCAGAGTGGATTGCAGCACAGTGTGACCTGGAGGCTTCAGTGCACACATCTTCTGTGTACTGAAGCRTAGAACAGTTACTGTCTTGCCTGTTTCATGCCTATTACACATATTCACGATGGTCTTGGAAAAGTCTGTCCCTCTACTGAGACAAGAATTAGGTGTACTCTAGCTTTGGATATTGTCCTTGTCAACAGACTGTTTCAAGCTGCAAAGAGCAGATATATTGTTTTTGGTCTCTGGAGTCTTTGCAGCAGTAGATATCACTTGCTTTTTCAAATGAACAAAATTTAGTGATGACGTTTTCTGATACTGCCAGAAAGAATAAYGATTGTAATCATGTGTAAACGCTGTATTTAACTGTAAAATATGAATTGAGGCTAAGAAGTCCAGCTTCTATATCTCTCAGATGACCATTTTGCAGTAGCTGCTGAGACATTTTCTTGAGATGATCTCATCAGAAAAGCCTCAAATCAGAAAAGTAAGAGAACTTGAATGCTGATGGATCTGTTTTGTGCCTTTGTGTACTTCCTGCTCATCAGGCTGAGGATAAGACCTGGCAGTGTTTTCCAGCTGTGCTCTTYTGAAGTCTTGGCTGATGGCTCTGCATTCCCTCTGCCCATCCAGAAAAGGAAGTCAGTTTATGTACCTGTCTGATTATTTTTCTGACTAGGAATGTGTGAAMGAAATTGCCTTATGTTATTTTAGGGTGGCCTGAATGTAGAATGCTAATTTCTGATTCAAGATGATTTTCTATGTGCTCAGAAAGCCAAAGTAGCATCCCTTTACTTAATTAGGCTTGTCAGCAGTGGCTCTTTGAGCTATTTGTTGACATCAAATGATCCTGTCACAGCCTCTCAGTCAAATTATGCAGACAGATGAACTGATTCAGTGGTCTTTATCAGATACTGTTTTACATTAATTGTATTTATAACTTTTATATCCAAATGAAAATAAACTAATTTATATATTGAAAAGTCTTTAATTCTAAATTAATTTTATTTTGCTGTCACTTGTGGCTGTACTTTRTTCTCTATGATATATTACCTCAGTTTCTTCCTATCTTCTTGAATGTCATCTGTCTTCTTACTCGCTTTTTTCCTTTGTATTTCTCAGTTCTCTTTCTTTGTGGTGTTGGGTTTTTTTTTTCCCATACATTTAGAAGTCTGGGAATAAATGTAAAGTTAGTCTCTGTAGCACTTTTTCCCCCTTATTATCAGGTCTTACCCTCTAGTTCTTGATTTCTATTTGATCATTTAAGCTTAATATTGTTTACTTCCGTTTCACTGTCCCATGTTTTTAATGTTTTTTCCAGCATCCAGTTGGGGCATTTGAGATAGTTCTTATTGCATTTTCCCACCTTCCATCTGAACCCATTCAGCTGTTGAARCACCTGAACATATTTTTCTGAATCAAGTACTGAAGTAATACAAGGCTAGGAAGAACATCAAGTTGAAGTGGTTTTATTTTCCTGTTTCCACTGAGAGATGCATGAACCTCAATAAGAGGAGATACAATGGACCTGATAATCAGAAACTGGCACAGCTCTCAGCATGCAAGCCCTATTGTTCAAGCACCTCTGTTTTTACGACTATTTCCATCTGAACCAAATTAGTCTTAGAGGGGAGGGAAAACTTAAGAGGAAAACATGACTGGGCATTTGTTCTTAACACAGTAATACTAGTTGCGTACACGCAAATGTACCATTTTTTAAATCCCTGAGAGATCTTAAAATAAAGAARCATATTAAATAGTTAAATATGAATCCTAAAGGCAGACCTAGCAGATGTAAATGGCTCCTAGGCTGCTGTAGGTTCTTTTGTAGACTCACAAACATAAAAGACAGTGAATGATTTCTTGCTTTTTTAGGGGTGAGTCTCACTCTCATTGAAGTTTTGCTGCTGGATTTGGTAGCAGTATGACAGGAGGTYTTGTTACTGTTAGCGTAATTATTATACTTTGTATGCTCCTCAATTTACTGGTATTAACAGCTCTGTAAGTCTCTCAGYTGACATTGAATTAGGTTTCCTCTTCCTGAAGACAAGGTATAGAAGGCAAGCAAAGCCTTCCTTGTGATTTACAGATAGAACTAAGAGTTTGTGTATAGTCCTGTGAAATGGAACTATGGACAGATTCCTTCTTTGATGGAGTCACAAATCTCATCTTCTCTGCCACAGGATCAAACTGTTGTACCTAACTGCAGTTTGGAGCTAGTTCAGAATGAAGAAAGTACCTTAAGTAATCGTAGGGCCAAGAGATTTGGCCCAGCTAAAAGTTACAAAGGGTAGAAAAGCAACATTGATGTGTAAGGACTCCTTTACTAACAGGGAAAACASCTGTTTACAACTATGAAGTGGCAAGAATTGCAAACCCTGCCAGGAAAGAGGGCAGAGGTCCTGTAGCAGTGTTAACTCTTGTATCTTTTGAACACTATAGTTCTGTCTATAGCTCTCTATAGTTTCTGTCTTACTGTATCCCTTAACACATTCAATACCGAATTATTTCCTCACTAGAAGCTGGAGGTAATTTCTTTTGTTCCAGAATGGGAGAAAAACCCAGAAGCAAACTACTTTCACCAACATGCATTAAGGTAAAGGCTATGGTAACCATAACCTGCTCTGGTAATTTAACATTCAATTTAGAGAATACATAAATAAGTTCATATATTCCAGAGGCTGAAAATTTTTATCATTTAATTTGATTCAATTAACATTTCCACACYAGGCAACTCATTGCACTGTCTGCAACAACACAGCTGGAAATTCTGATGAAAACAAAGGATTTTTTTTTAAGCTTAATTGAATTGAGCCCTTTATTTGTTAAAGGGAAAGTAATACTAATTCATTGTGAAAAAAAGGCTTTATTTTATAAACTGCATAACAAAATCATTCACATAGGTTTAGGAATTAAGTCTGCTAGGTTTGCCCAACTCTGCTTTCTGTTCTAAGCAGAATACTTTGTTGTTGTTTTTTTTTTTTTTTTTTACTGGAGGTAATGCAGAACCAAACAACCCACCAATAAAAAAACCTGTATTCTCCTGAGTGAGTTTCCATCTGCAACTGACTGAAGTCCTGCAAACCATTTATGTGATGATTCACAGGAAGGAATAGGCTTCAATTCCTTCTCTTTGAGCTGTGTTGATTTGGCAAGGAAATGGGAGCAAAACAATATGTTACTCACATAATTATGGGACCCGGCCTAGAATTCCCAGTGCATGTGTGATGAGAAGTGAACTACCTTTCATACACTTGGGGGGTTTCCTTAAATACATATGGCTTAATAGAAACGGTGGCTAAATTARTTCATTACAGGGCTTTATATAATAAACAAAAATCCATCCCCAGATCATTTCACTGAATTTCGTAACATCTTTTATGTTATACATACTCTACATTCCTACGGTAGTATCAGAAAACCTTATTAAATTGATGGATTTTGCCACCTGGTTTCTGAGGCCTTAGGACACATTTAGTTCCTGTTTCCAGGTCTCTGCAATTTGAAAGAGTTAAGAACTATTTTAGCTTTGAGTTCTTACAAAAAACCCTCCGTTTCTTCAATATACTGAAGTTTTAAAGCCATGTTATTACTCTTCAAAGGTAGTTACATGCCCACCAGGCATCTGTGACAAAATCACCTGCTGGAGCCATAAAAAAGTTTGGTTTGCTGATGTAGCTGCTTTCCCAGAGCTGCTGCTAGGATGTAGTTACATTTACTAAACTTGCTGGTTTACTATTGCTTTTGTTTCGGGGCTTTCCAACCCTAGTGCAAGTCTCAGTCTCCTATCAGCATTTCCTAGCCGGGCAGGCTGGAATTCCTGTGTGAACGGACAGGAAAAGAGCAGCTTCGACGTGAAACAGAAAAGCCACGGGGACACCGCTTTGCTSGTGGCTGGGTGAGTAGTTTTGTGCCTGGGCTGCCCTCGGGAGAACCCCGCCGCCGTATCGGGGTTGTTTGTTTGGCGGTGGCTGCGCGGTGCTGACGGAAATCACGGCCCGTCCCTCAGGAGCTCCGCAGCCGAGCAGCCGGCGGGCCGCGCCTGGCGCGCAGGGGGAGCCCGGGAGCCGCGTGGGTGTCCCCKGGCTCCCTCACGGGCGCTTGGCCCATCGCCCCTGGGAAAGCACCGGGCAAGAGGCGGCGTTCCCGGGGATCYGAAGCCGGCCCGTCCGGGCCGCGCACTCCAAGTTGTCCCGCGCCCGGGCACCGTGCCTGCTCTCGATTCCTGGAGGCGGCGRCGTCCCGCCCGCTCCCTGCGCTGCGAGCCGCCCCCTTCCCCCGCTCCCGGCCGCCYGCCCGGAGTTTCCTTCCCCCGCCCCCGCGGGCCCCTCTTCCGGCCATTGCCCGCGTTCCCTCCGCCCGGTCACACACGGCCCCCGGCCGGGGAGCGCCCGGCCCCGCTGGTTTTGTTCCCAACTCCGCCTCGGCCCTTCTCCCGCTGCCCCCCGCCCCCCGCCAGTCCCCTCCCAGCCCCGTCCCAGCCCCTGCGTTAGCCGGCAGTCCCTCCCTCCCTCGGCCGCGTTCATTTCATACCAACTCTCATTCCTAGCATTCCTTACTTCCTCCTTTCAAACTCCAGGGGAAATAAAAACCCTCCCTTTTCCTCCCAAACTCCTGGCCGGCCGCCCCCCCCGCCCCGCCGCCGCCCGGGCTCGCCGTCCCGCCGGCCGCACCGCGCTCCTCAGGTGAGTGTGCGCTTTGTGGCTCCGCTCCCGCCGGCCCGGCCGCCCCCCCGCTCCCATCCCATCCCATCCCATCCAATTCCATCCTCTCCCGGCCGCCCGCCCGGCCCGGCATTGTTCGCCTCTCCCCGCCGCCGCGGGACCGGCAAGGGGGAGTCCCGCGGGCCCAGCCCGTAGCCGCTCCTGGCCAACTTTTTTCTTTCTCTGCGACTCGGCGGCGGCGACGATGCTGAGCGGGGGCTGACCCGCTCGCTCCCCCTGTCCCAGCCCCCGCTCCCACCCCTGCGGGCTCGGGGGTGGGGATCGGGCGGGAGCGAGGGGCAGGCGCGCAGTAACAGCGCTCGGTGCTCTCTTGGCAGAAAGTCCTGGAGCTGAAGGAGGATTTGAAGCCGGTCCCCGCCGCCCCTGCGGAGCAGCCGCCGGTGTTGCCTCGCTCAGGTCAGGACACGCTGTTCCGCGCTGGCTTGGGCGCGGGGCGCAGGSAGACGGGCTGGAAGGGAGGGCTCGGAGCCGCTCGTGTGCGACAGACGAGGCACAGGCGTACAAAGGAAGCGATGGGAACATCCTCAATGGAGGCTTCCCCCGCCGGGAAGGGGCTGCCGGCGCTGGCACTTCGGGAACTCGGTCGTTTGCCGCATCGGCTGAAAACTGAAGCGCTGATAAGGAGGGAAAATAAGTATTTCTCTACAGTTCGTAGAGATGTGCTTGGGGAGGGTGGAGAGGAGGAGCAGTACTTTCTGTAGTAAATYTTAATGTAAATTATGGAAGATGTTTTTGGTGGGAAAATCAGAACAAAAAATCGTAAGGAAGCCTATCCGTGAGAAAGTATGTAGATTATCACAGGACAATACCAAAAGATGGTGGAATAATGTTTTCCCAGTTCGGTTATTCTGAAGTTTGAGTTGAGTTTTGATGGCATGCCACAGGAAAGGATTAAAAAAAAACCCCAAACAAACCAAACACAAAAAACCACGCAAAACCAAACAAAAAGCTTTTCTGAGTAACTTTTTATCTTATGTAGATAATGCCGTTTAAACAATTTATTGCATGGAATGCTAAAGATGGGGTTTTTTTTGCAGAAGAGGGAGGAAGTGTAACTCAACGTGTGTTAAGGACTTCTGTAAAACATTTTATAATGAACGATCACATATGTTAAAAAAAAACCAAAAACCTCAACAAAAACAAACAAAAAGAACAAACCGCAACTAATTACCGACTTCGTTTTTGTTTAACCTGGAGTTGCACTCATGTAACTTTCTGACCTTAAAAGTCGAGTTCTGCGACTCCTCTACCAATAAACAACGCAAAATACTTTTCAAGTGCTGGGGACTGAGCAGAAAGAAAGGAGATTTAGGGATTTGGTTTATTTTTCTCTTTTCCGTTACTGGGAACAGGTCGGTTTCCGCAGGACCTGATTGCGGTGTCTGTGTGCAGAGTGAGCAAAGAATTCGTTCACCTGTCTGTCCATCTGTCTGGACAGATGTAAGAGGTTTTATTGTTCTCCCGCAGAAGGAAGTGGGCAGCAGGACAGGGCAGAGAGTAATGGGGAGGAGCGAGAGGAATAGAAAAAGGGGGAAAGCAGAGTGGGTTTGTAGCTAGTGCTGGGGCTGGGCTGACGCCGCTGTACAACCAACCACCTGTGCGATTAAAGCCTCTTGGTTTCCAYTGCTTTTTCTCATGACAGAAAGAGCCTGAGATCGTCCTTTAGAAAATACAGAGGAACTTCTTAATTAGGGCTGTCGGATGCTGAGGGGCTCTGTGTTTTTCTCTGTAACTTGGGTTGGCAGAGTGAGGGGCAGCCAGTCACATTTTCAGGTTTTTTTTTTTAGCGGGTGCAGTCACTTTTTCAGGTTCTCCTAAATCCCATTGTAGATGGCTTCCTCCAACTTGAGTATACAACCATATTATCAATCTCTAAGCTGGGCTATTTGCTCACTGTTTGTGTCCTCCTAGAGGTGATCCTGGAAGCAAATAAATGTGCATGTGAAATGGTTATCAGGAATTTCTCCACTGTCTCGGTTCCTGCCACTTCTTATGGATTTTTAAATTTATGCTACCGATGGTTTTGAAGTATTTTAGGTTATTGTCGTGATAAGAATTTTAGTGTTTGTATATTTATAGAACATCTGTGGGAAAAATGATATGAAAATAGTACTGCTGAGCTTTAAAGAGAAAAAGGGCTCTATGGCATCTGATCTTGCTTGTGGATCACAGTTGCAGTTGGTTTTCTTACTCCAGTGTTTCACAGAACTCAAAAAGAGTAAGTAGAGTTTTGAGAGGATTGCTGAAAAGTGCAGTTTCCAAGCGATGTCCCTTTCATGTCTGTTTGGAATGACGTTATGTTCATTCACAGCTTTCCTTCCTTGGTATTATGTGTCCTTTTCTGATTGTAACTYTCAGTTCTTGGTTCCATCCCAGCCTAACCGAAGGGGTGGGTCCACAAAGACTTGAGGCTGGCACTGCTGTGGACCTGTCCCCAGAGCCTCAAAGTGTCCCTTTCTTTACTTGTCACATCTCTGTGCTGGCACTGTTGTTCTCTGCCCTGGGGCTGGGGGCAGATGAAAAGTAAAACCCGCTTTTAGCAAGTTCGTTTTTCTGTTCTCCGATCAAGTTAATGTGGTCATGTGCTGGTGTGTCTGAGGAAGGGGGTGCGATGACTAGAGGATGAGCAGTGGGGGAAGAATTTTCTTAGCAACATTGCCATTTTTCCCCACCTTAAGTAGTTCCTTGGGCAATGTCTACAGTAGCTCCCGCGAGAGTGAAATGATTTTCTGTTTTATCTGACCATGGCTGTATCTTAAAAAAGTGAAAATTTAAAAAGCTATTTTTAAAGAGCTATTAAACTTTCCCTATAGCTCATGCTTGTCTTTTGTTCATTTGATARGTTTTGGGGGTTCTAAGTTCTTACAAACTACTAATGAGGCTATGCTAATAATATTTTTTAAATTTTTAGGTCTAATTATTGGATGGTTTTTATACCCTTCACTTCAGTTTATCTGTGTTTCTTTGGCAGAATGAGATCCARTATTCCACTCCAACACAAGCTGCAGTGATTCATCTCTCTTTGTTGCCTGAAGTGATATCTGAGCYCAGGCAGATTAAAGTCACATTGGTCATTTTGCAGAAACATTTGCTTTGCAGACAACTCTCTCATTTGTTCAGTGTTCTCACTCTCGCCTGTCTTTAGCTCCTGCTTCTGGCAGGACTTTTTCCTTGATTTTATCTGTGGGTTTTCTTTGCGTTACTTTTCCAATATAGTCCTATTTGTCTTCCTTGCTTCTCTTGTTTTCTTTTCTACACTAATACCCTTTGAGTTGCTTCTAACTACCGGTGTTTGCAGACTTCATTCTGAATCCCTGGCAAGTTTCATTAACATTACCTTTAGTCAGTCTTAGATCTTTAATTAAGATGTCAAAGACAACTGGACTAGCAAAGATCCCTGCAGCAGCCCAGTGGAGTTCCTCTGTATCTGTTTATTCCATTTGTATCTTATTATATATCATACCTATATTAYATATCATATGTATCATTATGCATAATTTTGGAGCCACTAGTTAATTTTCTARTAATGTGATCCAGATTCTCCAAAGCCAATCTGAAGTAATTTTTAGCTGTGATTTCCATAGAGAGGAAGAAATGCTATTTTAAATCTAAAGTTATTTCATCGTGCGCTGTGTTCTTTTCATTCTCTACCTTTCTACCCTCCTTTGAGGAGCTATCAAGTTTATTAGGATTTACAGTAACAGATGCTCCTCTGCCTCCAACTTCTGGCAACCATGATTTAAGTAAATGCCCAGCATGTTTCTTTGTAGAGCCTTGTAAAAAAGCCGTGAGTTGGCATGTGTAGAGATCATTACAAGATCTGAGACTAGATTATTGGAAAGAGTGCTTTAGGGTTAGGAGGTGGTTTTTGGGTTCTTGGAGTTTTTTTGGGATGGGGGAGGGTTTGGTAAGTTTTGGTTTTATTGTTCCTGCCCCTTGGGTCCTCCTTTTTCTGGAGATGATGCAGTCACTCCCCTTTGTTTTTAACACCATATGAATTAGACGTTTTCCTGCTAGGGAGGGGCAGGTTTTCCAGTTCCTGGTGCCACTGGCTGAGTCACTGGCTCYGTTTTTCTGTTTTGTTGTAGGTCTATAATTACCTTGTTCTTACCTTCATTAGAATCTGATTGCCAAAGGGTAGGTGTTTTACACTCCTGTRTTTCTGAGACATGAGTGCCAGTGGCTTTCAGAGCCTGGGTGAAAGCCTTTGAAGCATCTGCTTTGCTACTGCCAAAGAGAAAGTAAATCAGYGTGTCCCTCAAAGTGCCTCCCTTCCAACAGTATGGTAACCATTAATGACAGATGTCCTGGCAAAGTATAATCTCTTGTCACCAGGACCGCTTTAACTAAGGAGGAATGTCAAGAGAATTTGGAGCAGGTGTATATTAAAATGGAAAGGGAGGATTTGCAGACGTGTCTTAAGGTAATTTTACCTGATCATACATCTTGACAGCTCATTGAAATAAAACTTGTTGGTACCAGACTAGCAGGACTTGGACAAGTCTTTTGGTTTRAAAATCTTGTCATTTTAGGCGGGGGGGAAATGGTATAAAAGAAAGGCTTGTATAAGAAGATTGTATCCAAGCATACTCACTGCTCTTTGAATTACCTTTATAAAAATAAAWTTATTTCTCTGCCCTCACTTATTTGTGAAGGATCTATGTGATCAGAAGAAAATCACTGTGCAGGTGGAACATGTAAATCTCTGCTTCTATGCACCCAGTATGTGAACTGAAAAATAGAGCAGCAGCATCTTTTTCCACTGCTTTWGGTCACAGGTTTTATTTGTGAGAACCTGCTTTAAAAACTGGAGTAGGGTCTGTGGCTGGCTGTGTCCCTTTAAGAATCCTAGTTTTGCTTGGCTAGCTGCCCTTGTTCTCCTGTAGATTAATCCAGCAGAAGGTATATAACCTGTTGACCTTCCTGGCGAGAAGGGTCTGGAAGGGCAAAGAGATAAATCAGAAGGTTCATGCTTTCCTGTAATATCTGGGGACAAATTTGTTTTTCAGGTTTTGACATTTCTTTTTTTCTTTTCTTCTTTTTTTTTCCTGTTTGAGGGTTTGATTCCTGTTTAAAACTTGGGGTTGTAATTACAGATTCTCATGGTTTTCAYTTGCTTTCTGTGAAATCGCTCTGGGTTCAGCAGGTTGGAAATGACAGCATGTTTATGCCACATTTASAGAGAGAAAAGAGTTCTGAAATCAAAATTATACTGGTCTGAGTTTGAGGATGGCTTTACTGTCTCATGTATCCAACTGGTAGGAAAACTGGAATCTGRTAAAAATGCCTGCTGTGTGTTTGCTAGGAAAGTTCAGAGTGTATTACAGGAAGGTTGGCTTTTCACTGTCAGCCTTGAGAAGTGAYCATCTGAGCTGTAAACAGTGACCTGTTGCATGATCCAGATGGAGTGTGTACTCCAAAACTGGGCTGGGGTGGTGTCTGAATACCCCAGGAGAGGGCAGCTTGGTTGGTCACCATGAGGAGTGGAGTGTTCATGGGTTGCAGGTGTTTAATCAAGGTTTTTCTTTACTTAGGCATTGCCTTCTGACAAGCATCAAATCCTTTTTTACTAAAATCACAACAACTAACTGGTGGACTGCAATTGTCTGACTGAAGGAGGAAAAGTCAAGAGAGTACCAAGCATTGGTTCCATTTTTATATTCCTGTACTGCCTCTTTGTGATTTGCATTTGTCCTGAGCCTTTAGTAGAGGGCTTAGCCCTGACCAGACAGTCTCGTGCCCACAACACAGACCRCCTGCAAGCACCACAGAAGGGGAAATTTGACTGCATTCATGGGTTGTGGGATCCCTGTCTGTCTATTCTCCTGTAAGTCTCTTAGCCCAGGTTCAGCTATTTCTTTTCCTGGACACTGACTATGGTTTTGGAGTGAAACMTTTTCACTGCTTTGCATGAGATTTGCAAACATCTATCTCCAGTCAGAGTTCATGTGCAATTCTGCCATTGGTGTCATGGGAAGCCAAGTATGCCACAGTAGTGAAGCTTTGCTGGAACATCTGTCTCAGAGTACTAGACAAGAAATTGAACGAGGTCGTGAGGAGGAGGCAGGATTAGGAAATAAGCATTTGATTTTGATATCATAAAGTGGGCATTGTGAGTCTCAGTTTAGTGTTAACTTTTCAGCAAATACTCAAAAGATGCTCTGTTTCCAGACAGTGTTAAACATGAGCCCCTCTAAAGTTACCAAAATTGCAAGTCACTTTTAAAGTTAACCTTTTCTTGAAGTTCTTATCTATATTTAAACCCTATTCTGATTTGGCCATTGGGTGGTCCACTTACATCTTYGTGCTATACTTTTTTCCATAGGTGAAATGGGGGCTTTTGAGCTTGATGGTGAGATTTACAGGACAGCTGAGTTTTGGTGAATTTAGGGCAAGGAGGACTTTTTAAGATTGCTACTGAAGGTTCCCTATCCTTTAATAATTAAGTAAATAATACTCTTAGGGRAAGTGCTCAGCTTGACTTATTTCTGCCCCTAGCTTGCTTTGGTTATTTCCAAGTCATTTTAGCCTGTCAATGTCTACACTTTCTATACGTAAATGCACAGTTCCAATTTTCCCCTGTTAGCTGACACTACCGGTGCTTCTGTGACAGAAAAGGGACTCCTCCTGGTTCCTTGCTTTCTAACCAGCTCCGGGGAGGATGATTCCTGGTGACTGCTGCTGCTAGCACGAGGGTGATTAGCCATTTTCACCCTGCCACAACCTTCATCTGTTTGGGAAGCTGTGAAACACATGCCACATGTCTTGGAAAGTCAGGGAGAATGGGAGCTCTGGGAACAGTTCCCGAATGGGAGATAGCAGTGACTCCCCAGGAATTCCACTGTTCCTTTGAGAGTTGGGCCCAGCCCAGTTCGTGGCTCAATCCCAGGACAACCTGGCAGTGTCAATCTCTGCTGCCCTTGCTGGCTCGTTTTTCTCTCCTAGCTGAGACATAAATCATCCAGTAGTCATTTTGTCTGTCCAAGGCTGGTGGCCTTGCGATGTGACCTGTGCTTGGGAGCTGGGCATGAGTTGCCAGTTGCTCAGGATCRATCCCCAAGTTGGTCACTCCTAGACTAGTGGGATCAGAACAGGCCTTTTAGGATTTATTGTTGGGTTGTGGAGTTTTTTTCTCCCCTCCTTAGGGCAGCAAGGCTCTGTGCTCTGTTTCCTTTATCTGAAATGTAACTGATTGGATGGTGTGCAAGGCCACACACAGCCTTATCTCMTCACATCCTGTTTGACTGCATTATCCAGGGCTGCACTGATAGAAGTTCGCCTCTCTCCTTGCTTTGATTTATATCACTCTGCTGGACACTACATCCTCTCTCTGTTTCAGCCAGAGCTAGCTACTGCAATAATTTAAGAGTTGTTTTGCTTTGCTCGGGAAGTCAGGTGCCTTTTGAACAGCAGCTGCTGCAGGCAATTTCGATGTAGCAAACAAACCAAGCTTGGTTTTGTGCTAGGCAGTGTGACAAGCATTCCGCTGGAGTCCARCCTCTTGCTGGATATGATCTGAGGCTAGGAGTGCTTGTTCCTTTGTAAACCAATCTTAATTCAGTGTTGAGACAGAGACAGAAATCTCACCGTGCAGCCTGTGATGTAATGCGTGTATTACTGTGCCCCATACAGAGAGGGAAATGTCAGTCCAGTTCTTTCCTCCTTGCCTGGCACTGCTGCTAGTTAAGAGCTTTTTCRTTCCCTAGAGCCAGTAACACTTACCTTAACTGGTTTTATTCATGGGATTATGCAGCATTACTCTGGTGTTCTGAGTGGATAGGGCAATTCACAGGGAACAGCCACCATTACTCAGGATTGCAGGARGCCCGGGGCAACAAGTGAGATGACAGCCAGGCTCAGCCCTGGCTAAGCTTGAGTGACTCCTTGTTATGGAGTGCTTGAGTGACGCCCCCTCAAAAGGCTCAGTGAACTGTACCCAGCCATCTCCACTTCGTTGGTTTAATGATGGGAGTGCAGCTTCTRAGGAGCCTGAGGAGCTGGTTGCTGTCTGGTGCTGCAAAAGTGCCCTTACCTTCCTAGACACAGTTTAGTGCCCAGCTGGACTTGCTACAGTTGCGTCTTTATTTTTTTTTTTCTGTAGAGACCCTGTAAACATGTCCATGATTTTTGCCTTCTTTTGCCTGCGAGCTTTAATTAATCTTATTTATCATTGAATACCTSTTTTCCCATCTTTCCCCTTTTTCCTGCAGTCTTTGAGTTGTGCCGTCTTGGAGCTACTCATCTACTGATTGCACTCATTTTTCTCTTTCAGAGGAACTAAGCTATTCTTGTAGTGTCCCATAGAATTTCCCAGTCTTCTTCCTGTGGTAAGTTTGAATGCTGTCTTCCATCTTGTACCTTGAGCAATAGGTTTCTTAGTATTCCAGACTGTTGCTTCCCTAAACCCAAATCTCCTTGTATGACTGCATTGTCTAAGTTCATTTTTTAGGTGATTTAGATGGAAGTAACTGGCTGGTTGCTCCTTTTTCTTTTTGTTATACTTATCACATACTCTGTAGTTTGAGCAGCAGGACATCATCTGTTCTGGCTGAACTAATTTTTTTTTAAAATTCTTCGACTGCTGATCAGATGTGAAAATGTTGTGGTTCAGATCCTCTATAGTAGCAGTATTTGGCTCATGTTACCAAGGTAGTGAATACCGGAATTGCTTGGTTTTGTTTGCATTTCAATGACACCAAGGAATACCTGTAAGGTGAAGYACTCCCTGCCCCCACAGCCTGCAGTTTCAGTGAATGAGACCAAGGGTGAAGGGATGTTCTTAGTAAAACACAGCGACCTTAGCACRGGAGCAGGAGTGGAACCGCCTGCCAGACTCCACACGGCTGTGCTGGCAAGTGCTCCTGCCTGGGAGGGGTGAGTCAATGGGATGTCTCTGCTTAGTGTGYTGTGCTCGATTCCAACAGGGAAAGGGGGTGGCCGTGGAGTAGGGGGAGTCTCTTGGACAGGGCAGCTCTAAGAAAACTGAACAACTGGAGGCAGCTGGCTGCAATTTTTCAGATCCTCAGGAAAGTATGATTTTGTGTTGAGCAGCTGCCACAAACACTTAAGAGGGAGCTGTTACCAACAGTAAAGRCTGAGGGATTAATATTAGAAAGCAGATGTGTCAGACTATGGAGCCTGTTTAAAGATGTGCTCCCTGTCAATGAGACCTTGCTGAAGGGCTCTTGGCAGCTGTCTAGCCCTGCAGGAACTCTGAATCTCAATGAGATACCATGTGTGAAAGGAAAGAAGAGTTAGTGTTGAAATTATCAGAATTGGAACACTTAAACCAAAGCTGCTGGAGCTGAAAGATTATTGTGCTTTCTCCATGGTTTTGCTTTGTGAGTGACTCATTAAGAAATGGTCATGGCAGAAAGAAAAACAGGGAGCAAGGAAGAATAAGAAACAGTATTTGGACAGAGGGGTGAGGAGGTGGATATGCTCTGAGGGGCCTTGTGTCTTTGATCCTCGGAGAWAACCCATGACTGGWCCCTACAATGAAAGGTAGTTAATCAACTCTCAGTAAAATAAGAGTAGGATCAGAATAAGGAAAGCTGTAWGGTACAATTGCAGAAATRTAAGAGAYRAGCAGTAAGGCATAGTTCAAACTGAGGGAATCCAAAGAGAACAAACCAAATCCTGTGACCTYGGGCAAAACTTGCTATTATGAGAATGGGACAATATCCTCTGACTATTCTGTTCCTAAGAACTGGGCCTGGTGTGGCAATTCAGATAGGAAAGGAATTGCCTGAGCATGTCTGGGACGTCTTTTTAGTGTCTTCAGAATCAAATTCCCTCCACATCAGAAGAAAGCCTTGTGATTACAAAAGCTTTCACAAGCAGAACTTAAAAAAARTCAGCAAGTACTAAAATATTTGGTAATATTGTCACTAAATTAGAACATTCAGTAAYGTTCTGAATGTATAAATGTATTAATAATAGAAATCTCCATTAAAGTTACCAGGCTGTGTGTATGTAGTTGCTATTGACTGGAAGACAGAAGCAAACTGAAAGTAGATGCTAACTGAAACATTTGTATTTTGTTAAAGAAATTTCTAATGAATRTTATTGAAAAGTTTCTTATAAATACAACATTCAATATTCTTGAGTTTCTGAAAAATCCTCTTTTTCACCAGATTGCTCATTCATTGAGAAATTATTCCACTGTCAGTTTTCCAATTTGCCATACTAATAAATCCATTTACCACAGGGTTTAGCCCCCAGCTTMTTTTTAGTTTGTTTTGCTTAGTTTATTAAGTGGTCAGCTTTGTYACCAGTGAGTTCAGATCAACAGTGCAGGAAACAGAAGGCTTGAAAAGTGTTCAGTCAAAGCAGAGACCAAAAGATCAGATAGCACTCAACCAGGACTCCCTGAATTACTGTCTACTGCCTCTGAGCATAGAGTATTGCCTGGAACTTCACATGGAGCTTACTAGTTAAGGAACATCATTTAAGAAAACTTAGCAGACTTTTTAAGCATTTGGCATCTTCCTAATCTAGAGGTATAAAGTTACAAGGATTTCCATKGTCATTTCAGTCTATGGAATTTTTTCAGGACTTTCAAATAGAAGTAAAATTTTTGCTAGTGTGCTCTGTAATCTAAGTAATTACAGATGTTTTAKCTGGAGATGGCTTAACATCCTTGATTTTATAGTCTGTATGTATGGTTCCCTATTTTTCATCATCCATCAGGAATAGCTTTAGTACCAAGAAGTGACAGCAGAATCAGGCCCTCAGGAGTAGAAAAGTTGGGATTGGCCACAATAGCACATTTCTGTTCCTTCTGACCTAGCTGTAGCTTGAAATGGARCTAACATTGCTGGGCAAGGCACAAAAAAAATAAGAAGCATAAAAAAGAGTATGTGGTCACTTCAAGATTTATATAATTACTTCCGTTACTGCTATTATGTTCTGCATCTCCCTTGATTTATGCCAGTGTAAGAGCAAGCTCACATATTCTATCTCCTGCTTTATGAACTTCCCTTAATTTACGAATGTACAATCTGCTCAAGTCAGTGCAACTTTTTTAAGGTTTGGAGAAGAGAGTATGGAGAGTTGATACTGAACTGAATAGGATGTGCTTTCTCCTCCAGGTATTCTGGAGCTTGGATTAGACCCAGATTTTCCTGTATCACCAAAAGCACTTAGTGCAGATGCAGAGCCTTGTAAAATATGAAATTATCAGGCCACAGCTCCTAGGGTGTGAATGTGGCAGGGGGAAGAGTGTTATACTTCAGATATATTTATTTAGTTTCAACTTAAGAGTGTGCCATGATGAAATCATCTGCTAGGTATTCCCCCGTGTCAGCATGGACTCTAAGGAGATGAGAAYAAGTGGATTCAAAGTAGGTGCTTTTTATGGTCATGATGGTCCTTCACTCCCTAGGAGATGATTTTGTCTGTCTGTCTGCATTGCTAGGGGATTTGGCTTGGGAGCAGAGCTGTAGTTCCCTGTTTCTGTGGCTTTGGGAGTGCTGTAGTTGAGCAGTTGGAGTGTGATTTTATGGGATGTGGAACCTGCTGTCCCGTGTGAGGTTTGCAGCTCCCAGTGCAGGTGGTATGATGAACACTTTTGCTGTCACACCTTAGGTTTCTTTCTGAACTCTTATTGTTTCTCAGCCTGTCACATGAGTTAAAACCAGCCTGGGCCTTGCATTTGTAGAGATTTTAATGTGCGTTAACTATGGAGRGTCTGGACAGCCTCCWGGGACTGGGGATGCTTGGGGAAATRTGAAAGGAAGAACATTTGGARCAGATAACTTTTGTTTCCCTGTCAGTCTCCCTGTGGAAAGCTTTCTCCTCCACACCCATTCCTCAGCAGGACAATCTCTTAAATACCCATGTAATTTTTCATTAGCATCTGTCAGTGAAAGGGGCAATGTTTGGTGAGGGAAGCAACTGTTACTCTTCATGTCAGGATCTCTTAAAGTCACGTTCACAGTGTCATTCACAGTGTGTGGGATGTCTATCCCAGTGGTAAAAAGCCAAGCATGAGTTCCCCTTTCTGCCCCTCTCACCTCCCATTTTATTATTTCTTTCCACGTTCATTAGAGCTCTGACATTCTATACCATGGATCAAGAGGATAGAAATAATCTCCTGTAGGTGCTGAAAGGGATGGATGGGCAGTGGTAGGCAATTCCAGTGATCCATGTGTTAGAAGCATTGTCATAGCAAATGAATCATATACTGGGTTTTCTAAATGTGTTTGTGAAGCATTTGTTAAAAGGCTGCACAGTACACTGYGTCTAATTACTTGTATAATTTATATTGTTTATGTTGAAATTATTTAAAGGCCCAGTATTGTGTTGCTTGTTTCTTTAGCTTTTGGTGGATTTTGGAGATGTTAAATATGCATCTGCTGATGTCTAAAGTCGTTAAGGATCAGCAACACCTGAGAGCCAGTGTCAAATCCTACTTACAACTTCAGGTTCTGAAATGCTTAAGTTCTTAAAGAGTTTCAGCTTTTATTTTACTTTTTTTTTTTAAATCTAGTCATTATAGTCTTGGAGAAAATTTAAAAACCATGAAATCCAAAGAGGTAAGAAACTAAATGAAGACTTAAAAAAAGTTTGTCAGAAAAGTTTCTGGAGCCATGAGCCCCGAATTTTTGAACTTCTGAGGTTGAATGAATGAAACTGCTTTTCCCCTGTATCAACTGGGGCATGGCGTAGCTGCATACACTTTTTTTCTTGCTAGTTTTTGTCAAATACCATACCCAAATTTCTCCTGTTTCCCTTTACCTTTTCACTGTGGTATTTCTGAGCTAGAGAGTTTTCATGTCAGACTTCTCTCCTTACTCGTGTTCAGTGCAAGTTTGATGATTCTGTTGCTCTTGGAAAAAAAGTCCTAATTCTGAATTTCTTGCTAYCCAGCTCAATGTGGTGATAGACAGGGAAGTTTTAAGGCTCTGTCTGGATTCTCAAATGCTGGCTTTGAACATTCTTTGTAGCGCAGATAACAAAACTATTAAAATGATAAAYGAGCAGCTCTGGGATTAAGGCAGAGGAATGATCTGTGCCTTTAGGAGCCATTTGTCTCCTGCCTGGTTGACTGGAAGTGTCTGTGTGGTCTGAAGTCAATTTCTCAATGAGTGTTTCAGCAGCTCAGCTCAAAAGCTTCAGCCTCTCCTGTAGGCATTTGCAAGTAGATTATAATTTATTGTAGTTTTCAAGAGCTAGCAGCTGCCTGCTTAGGTTCAATGAGAAACCAATTTCTGCTCCTGCCCAGTGGCAAATCAAATGCCCTGAGACTGGTGAGTGATAAGGGGCAGACACACAGAGCAAACTGAAGGAATTTGCCCGATGTCAGTTCTGAAGATGAGCAGTAGCAACAGGCTAWGCATCTTGGTTCTTGATCTGCAACCTAGTGCTGTCATCCCTGCGCTCATGGTGCCTTCTGATCCTGCCAGAATATGGTGCTGGGATTTGGAAGACACTACATTAAACTGCCTGGCTCCAGAAATGGCTTTTTAAAAGCACAGCTGATCCTTGAGTAGAAATGTCAGTGTTAGAAATGACACCAACTACTAACTCTGATCCAGTGAAACAGTATCTAAGAAGATTTCGACCCCAGTGCCCAGTGATGACTAGATAATTCATCACTATTTTGCAGTCTCTTACACGGACTGAATCCCTGTATATGGGTTTCAGAAAGTTAAGCAACAGTTACACAGATAATGACAGTGCAGGGAGAAAGAAAGAAATAAGCAGATAAAGACACAAGGCAAGAAGACTCTGAGGAGAGTGGGGAAGTGACAGTTAATGCRCCAAAGACAGATTGGAGAGGGCTGTTTTATCAGAAGGATTTGTAGGAAGGGTTTTCATCTCAACATTAATACGTTGTTGAGTTATCGCTTAAGACAAACTCAAAGTAAAATCCCTTCTAACGGAAGTTTTTTTTACTTTTTTTTTTTTCACCTTTAATATCTCCTCGTTTTCCTAGTGAGGAGGGTTTCTGACTGACCCATGGGATGTGCTTGCCGTTGCAGGTCGTGAGTCTGCTCCTCCGCGTGGCACCTTGGAGTTTCTAGCTGGCACCATTACCTCCAACGAGTGGAGTTCTCCCACCTCCCCTGAGGGGAGCAACGACTCGGGGGGCAGTGAGGCCTTGGACAAACCCATCGACAATGACGCCGAGGGCGTGTGGAGTCCGGACATCGAGCAGAGCTTCCAGGAAGCGCTAGCCATCTACCCGCCATGCGGACGGCGCAAGATCATCTTGTCAGACGAAGGCAAGATGTACGGTAAGGAGAGGGACAGGGCACAACACAGCTCTCCAGGCATCCAAAGATGCTTTGAGTGAATTCCCTGCTCTCAGGGGTCCCCAGGATGATGCTGTCAGTTGCCTCAAGTTGTATTTAGGAAAATCGATGTGAAGATTTTGACATTGACAAAGAAGGAAGAGTTATAGTTATCTTTTTTCAGGGGACGATCTGTTCAGCAGATCTCAGAGCTGAGCATGCTACTGAACTATATAATATTTATAACATGTATATATATAAAATCTAATGGCTTCATGGTGTGACAAAGCCTGTCTTTTATGGTATCTCCCTATCTTCTTGTTGGAGGTAAGAATGGGTAGTGGTCTGCATGTCTGGAACTACAGGGCAGAAGTTCAGTTCCTGAATCCCTGGAATGGCTCTGCTTGTGTGCAAACACCTACAGTTTGTTGACAAGCTACACTTTTCTGATCTTAAGGGCAGAAAGTTCTGTCAACATCCTTTCATTGTCGTTTGCCTTCTCATAGCCCTGGCACAAGCATCTTTCATCTGGGAGTTCTTTTCATCTAGATAGCTAGATACCCAGCCCTGAATACAGAGGAATTCTGGCTTGGAGCTGCAGCAGAAGTAAACTTCGTACATAGGAGACATGCTTTTGAATTTCTCCACAGTTAAAATTTCTGTTTTGATTTTGGTCACAAAAGGCTGGTCTGGCCTAAATTCTCTAGCTGAGTRTTGCAAGAAGCTCCCTGTGATTCCWTCAGTAGAAAGCAAAGCAAAGGCTGAATGTCCAGCATTTGGTTTCAAGTCCCAAGGTGGACAATTTCTCAAAACACTAGCAAGGAACATATCGAAGGCAGCCCTCTTTCTATCCAGTCAGTGCTAGGTTTTTTTTCTTTTTTTTTCCCCATGCATTGGAATCTGCATGTCTTCACAGGCCCCATCATGGGATGCTCCATGCATGCCCCGGAGCTTCATGCAGAGCACTTCACAAGTCATTCTGCAGGTTTCTGTCTAGCCATCAGGCCATTGTTTTCTGAGCAAAGGAATAGATTACCCTGACTGTGGGAGCGTGGGTGGGGTCTTGTTTACATGGCCTTATCTATGGTGGATGGTTTTACTGGGTACACACATCATTGTATCTGGAAAGAGCAATATWTGTTGGGTAAAGCTGATCACCCTGAGGCTAATCAAGAGCCAGCACTCTTAGGCAGACATCAGTTCCTGCTCTGTGCTGGTGAAGTTTTTGTGGTTGTGCTATGGAACCAGCYGGGGAAGTGATCCAGCTTGAAACTATCACGGTTGGAAGAGGGAAAAAAGTGAACTTTAATTTGGATACTGCCCAGCTGCTTGTGCAAGTATTTAGAGAAATGATGGTGAGTTTGGAAGTGAGCAGCCATGACTGGGGTGAGAGTGAGACTSCTTCTTTAGAAACCAATGCTTGCTTAAAATGTTACTCAGACCTAAAATATTATTTGAGAATCCACCCCGTGGTTATTAAGAATGAATTAGTGACATGCTCCTTGTTGATCTATACCTGCACTGCTTTTCATGAGGGGTAACTTAAAATTACTGGTGAAAAATTACAGGTTTGTTTTAAGACTGTATTAATTTACTGAACATTTTGCACAGTCCCTGAAATATTTCAGCTYTGGAGTAAATGTGTCAGAGCAGACAGTAAAAGGCAAGAAAAGAAATGAGAGCAAAAGTGGAGTATAAAAGGCTACAGAAACCAATGAGACTTAGCTGGGCCTGACCTAGCATGGACTGGTGTTTAGTGGAACACATCTAAGTGACTGGACAGGTGAACTGCAGCAGGTAAATAACCCACTTGYAGGGTGAAAAGTTTAGGATAGGCTCTGGGAGAAGAAATGAACAGCTTTTCTGCAAGCCCTCCCCCACTACTCCAAATGGGGCACTGTCCCTGCTTGCCTTCAGTGCACCTGTTCCCAGGGTGGACGGGTTGGTTCAATGTGCTCCTGACAGAACCCAGGCACTGATTTATGCCCTCCTTCGCTTACTCCAGGATCTAGGCCAAGGAAGTGGGGCCCTGTCTGGGATCTATAGAAAGATATGACCGGGCAGGGAGAATAAATATAGTCCCTGATTTCATCTTCAATACTCATAAGCCAGCTCATGGAAAAGGCRAGCTCGGTGTGGAGCTGGCCCTGTCTCTGAAGGGATGGTTATTTATCCACCCTGTGACTGACTTGCACAGAGCTCTCTGAAATGAGGAGTGAGGTGTTACAAAAAGCTGATTATGTCCCTTTCCCCTGACAAAACTGGGACCATTTCACTGTTTCTCACTGAGTAGTGGCTTGTGTGGTGCTACTGTTTTGAGCAAGATGTTCCAGGTCTCAGAATCTCTTATATGTGCAATTTATGTACATTTCACCTTTTGTGAGGCAACTTGTTGGTTTAAAGTTGGCATCTTTTAGCTGAAGGGTACTGAGGCGATATGAAGAATTTGTGCTGTTTTGCTTAAAAGCATTTAAAATGGCACAGAAAGGTGTTTCAGCCTGTACACAGGCCTCATGCTCATATTTCCATGCCTCTTCATAGTCAGCTTGTTTACATCTCTTTAGACACTCTGCTGATTGCTGAGTGAACATGATTCCATCTTCACACCAAAGTCAGCCAAGCTCTCCTCTGCAGACTGATAATCTTGTGTCTCGATTCCTTTGCTGCCTTTTCTCTCGTGTTCTTTTTCCACACTAGACATGTTCCATTTCTGCGTGGAGGCAGCATCCTGACTGAGTAAGCTCATGCCACAGCACGCTCTGGGGGCAAGCCCTCGCTGGCCTTTCCAGCAGTCTTTGCTGACCACCTGCTTAAGGCACAAGCAGCTGTCTTGTCTGATATGGAGTGCTGTCCTTTCTCCTAATCATTGCATTGACATTGGAAGCATTGAGGCTGGGGCACTCAATGCTCTGGTGCCTTCGGGTACTACTAAGGTCTTGCACAGTAATTCCATGAATGTTGCCTACTAGAACTACAAATCATGGATTTGTAATACTGTGGGGTTACAGTATTACAAATCCATCACTTACGTTTTCCAACTATGTTTTTCCATGGGAGCAATGATATTTGTAGCATTTGTACTGAATACACTATCACAGAATTAGGTGYTGGGTATATCCTGGCATCTTCAGTATTAATCTAGAGAAAGGAGAGRGAAAAACCTTAGTACCTTTGTGAGATTTGCATGGAGGAGCTAAATAGACCAAGTCTCCCAACGTTACTGAGAGCAGAGAAATAAAAAATGGTAACTTGCAAAATGATACTTACAGAGAAAGTAAGAGTTTGGAAGAAACTAATTATTGCTTTTGCTGTCCAGTGTTTCCTTTCACTGCAAGAACACCTGGCTTGGAGTACTTTTTTGCAGGAGGGGCTAGAATTGGTGGCTGTTTGCTAGATGGCTGTTCTGAAGGAGTCAGAAGTTTAGCAGCTGCTTTTCAAACAGCTCAGCCATTTCTGTGCTGAGCAGGGAGGGGCAGACAGCTGGGGGCAGTTCATCTATCTCCCAGGCTGGTGCCATCTGTTTGTGAATTGCTGATAGGAAATACTTAAAAGATGTCCAAAGCTTACAGGCTGAGTGATAAAAGAAGGATAGTCAACCATGTTACTAGTTGAACCTGGAGCAGGCAGTGGACCACTAAGTCTTGAGTTTGCAACATGACTTAAGATGGGATGAAAGGTCAGTCTGATGCCAAAAGCTGCCATGTCAAGGGTGGTCCCTCCCACCCTTATTCTGAAATGACAAGGTACATTTGCAGGATAATGCCTTTATCTCAAAGGGATAAGTTATMATTTCATGTTTTCCCCAACCTCAAAGAGTCACTAAAAGTAGGACTGAAAAGCAAACACATAAATCCAAAGAAGCATAAACATATGCTGCCTGTCCTAGTTCATAAACCCTTCTTCTCATCGAGCAGAGGGAGGAGCATGGTGGCTACTTAAAATATGGAAACCTCCAAGGTGTCAGTCTTCAAATGCTTTCCTCTGTATGGTAGTTTAGCATCTTAACTGATGATATTTTGATCAAAGCTTTTGGAACATACACTGTTCCRGGTAACTGCAAAATTTGTATTTCAGCTGTGATATCCCTCAGAGATACTTCTGAAGTTCCTACCCTTCCATTATTATGACCTAGTGAACTGTAGAACAGCCCTTTATCCCTTAGGTAAAAAAAAGGATTGTCCTATTTCAAACACTAGAAGACAGACAAAACTTGGATTTGTAGACAATTGGTCAGGAARCAGACTTGGCCCTCCCCTCTGATGGTAGGTGTAATGTTTTTGGAGTTGCTCAATAATGAGGTTTTGTTTCAGTCATCTTTCAACTTGCTTTTGTGTGGCTCTGGTTYTTTGCTGTTGACTACATGAAGCATATTTCTGGAGACATTAGCAGTGGGTTAAACTTCTGCTGGAGTTTGTCATGCTTTTCCTTCCATCTGCTTTGTAAGCCAAATTTATGGTTCTTTGTGTTAAACTGTATGTCAATTTAACTTGTATTTTCTCCACGCAAGCATAAAAAGGAGTATTTTTCCATGAATTCCAAGCATTTCCTGAATATTGAGAAATTTGCCACTTCTGAAATACCAAACCACCAGGAATCTTCTTGCAGTTAATAGTACTGGCTGTGGCATCTTTCCTTAACATACTTAATACTGAACATAAATSTAGTAGCAATTTTACTGTTATCAATACATTGTTATTGATACTACATGTTATCAAAATGATTGTGACTGCTTTCATGGGGTCTTTGTTCTGTTGTTTCAATAAAAGGCACATACTTTTTCCTGTCCTYTTTGATTTTTAGGAGCTTTGTAGTCCCATGTTTGTCTGTCAGGCTTAAAGCCAAGTGAGCTGTGTAGTACTACATGTTTCTCACTGAATACATCTGCAGCCACAGTTTTCATATTTAAGTGACTGCCTTCACTGGCAGCATTGCATTATCCTTTTGTCTCTTCCTCTGACTTTTATATTTTTTAATTTCAAAATTTTAGTAGTTCTCCAAGRTAGAGTTGATTTGTAGTGATATATTGTCAGAAAGGCACTTGGCCTGATTTTTTTTTTTTTTGCATTGTAGATAACATCCAGTTTCATTGATTTCTAATTTAGTAGGCCAGCTTTTTTTTTTGTGGGTTTTTTTTTTTTTTTTTTTTTTTTTTTTTTTTTTTTTTTTTTTTTTTTTTTTTTGTTTGTTTTGTTTTTTTGGTTTTTTTTTTGGTAGGTGTATCTACTCATCTGCCTTTTAACTGAGAGGCTGTTTTATATTTAATTTGTCAGCCTTTTCCCTTGTTGCACGTTATTGTTCTGCCTGTTTCTTCTCTTTTTCCAGATAACTTTACACATTTGCAGTGTTTTTCTGGAAAGTTCTGTTTAAAAGCCTTAGTGTTCTCTTATACTTTAAAACCCACTTCATTCTTTCACAGTTGGGTTCGATATTATCAATTGYAAATTTGCTCTTACAAATACCGAATGTTTATTAATACTTAAAAATTCAGATGGAATTAAAAATCTAAGAAACTWAATATGGAAAATGAAAGTTAATAATGCCCAGTGACTTGGGTTTCTTCTTTCTTTAAAACAAGTACATGTAAAGCTATCTTCTGGACAGGTCTCTGCAAAMACATTACCAGAAAGATCTCAAAAACATGGAGTGAGTTCTGAGAAGAGCAAGCATACCAGACTTAACATTGAGCTCTGGGAGTTCAAGGGACTGATTTAGGAGGAAAGATTAAAGTAGCTAAATATACATAGCTTGGCTAAGTGATGACTGAAAGGTGGAGGGTGGGGGGACACATAATAACAGTCTAAAAATATTTGAAGGGTGTTAACATTTAGGAGGGAGAGGGATTTTATGTGGAACATGTGAGCATGACTAGGATTAATGGGGGAGAAAGAAAGAATATAGAATGGGTATCAGTAAAGGCTTCAGGACAACATAGTGCTCAGTGCTGAGGGATCTCTCTTCTCTGAAGAGATAGAGTGGAAATGCTGTTGCTGGGGAACTTTTAAAATTGTATCAGACAAAACTGTAAGGATTGCATTTGTAAAAGTAGTCCAAAAGAATGGTGTGTGTTTGTGTGCACATGGGGATCTGTATCTGTGTTTTACATGAATGAGGATTCCAGATTGGAAGTGCTGTGGTTTTACACAGGAAACAAGAGAACAGTGGGCATTAGGTGGCTTTACACTGCAAATACCTGCATTTTTTGGTAAATTGATACTATTGTGATTCATGCTACCTGTGGTTTTGTGACATGAGTATGTTTGTTACACTGATTRATTCAGGAACCCTTCCTTCTGTCTGAAACAAAAAGAGCAGACTTCTAGATAAATTCCAGGAGTGCTTTCTCAGAAATTGTCTTCTGTCATTTAGTCAAACATTGAGTAGAGAAGGATGACAACATTTCTCAAGAAAGGGTGTGCATATACATAGAGGGAGCTGATAACATCAATATGCAGATTGTGTGGAGACCTGGCACAGGAAAAAAGGAACTCCCTTATTTCTACAGTGCAAGTAAAAAAAAACCTAGCATGAGCTTTCTTGTAAAGTCTCTTTCAAAAGCATTCCTTATTCCTTAAGAAAAACTGGTGTGAGACAACATAACCTTTTCCATTTTCTAGTGCCCAAAGTGAAGGAAAGCTGCTTATTCAGAAAAAGCCAGYATTACAGCTAAAAGAAGAAGCACTATTTTCATTCATGTAGGATCCAGATAATGAGCACAGGAGAACTGGGGCTGTCCATTGGTTTAAACAGTTGCTCATTAGCTAATCCATAACAAACCCTGTATTGTCTGTGTGTGGTGAAGATCTGGGCAGCAAAACTGGGAAGGCTGTGTGCAGTTTGTGCCCAGACAGATGGTCTTGTAAATCTGTTGGTCACTGGCAGAGCTGACTGAAACCTCTGGGGCCTGGGTACACCTGCTGCTGAAGGGTGCATAGCCAGCAGCTGTTGCTCATTGCTGTCACCTTGAACTTGTGACCCATCTTCTGGGTACTCCTTCACATTCTCAGAGTCTCACTCCATGCACATAAACAGTCAGAGTCTTGCTCTGTCTCTGGCCTCTTGAACAGGATGTGACACTGTTTTCATGCAAAATAGCTTTAGAATCACTTTCCTTTCCTCTGGAGTTGGATTTGTRCAATAATTGCAAATGCCTTTTCAGGGACATTGGTTGGGGTCTGTGGGCAGGAGTGCAAGGAGTGTACCCAGTGCTGGGTGAGGTAACTCCATAGCAATGCCCAAGTTGTTGACTGCGAGTGCTGCCCAGTCCCTTTTCTAAGCATGGCAGTGTTACAAGGAAACACACGAGCACGTGTGGCATTCAGCTCAATGCTGCTTTCAAACCTTGAGGGGGGGATGATGAGCATTCCTGCATGTGAACATACCATCATCGACTTTAGTTGTAGAATCATAGAAAATGATGCTGGGAAGGACCTTCAAAAATCATCTCATTTGCTCCAGGGTCCAGAGGCAAAGCCAGCTCCTATTCAGCTGTTCATGATCCTTTATGGATAAAATTGGGGGAAAGTGATTTGACAACTCTAGATACAGAAGCTTTCATCTAAAAGGTAGCTAAAGCAGCTAGATATTTGCTAATTTCCTTCTGGATGCATGTGCATTTTTGGGTATCTCTGCAGCTTAAATGATTTTGTCATCCTTGTGCTCCCGCTCTCCTGCCTGAATCATGGTTGCCCAGTTATCTATCAGACTTACCCTATGAACTCAGTCAGGGAACAGCTGCTTAAAGAATCTGGAACAGAATTGTGCCGGTGTTAGGAAGAAATAAAGCAGGGTGGGAAGGAACAGGGAATATCACAAGGCACTGTAAGGAATTTGCATGAGCTTGGCAGAATTCAGCTATTACCCAGACCAGTTCCTGGGGGGCTATGCAATTACTAAGTCTGTGTTTCTGCTTTTTGTCTAAGCTTGTGTTTCAGGCTTTTCTGTCTGCATTTTCCTTTTCCCTGTTACAAAGAATGACACCTTTAACAACTATTCTTGCTAATGTTGGGATCGTGTGGAACTGTTCTGTGTTGAGACCAAGAGCACATTTCCTTCAGAAATTGTGAGGTGACTTARCAGTTCRCAGCAAAAGAAAAGATGGAGTTGCYAGTGCTGTTTCCTTGCTCCCCTGTTCTRCTTCCAGTCTTGTGCTCCTGTTCTTTAGGCTAACTTCTGTTTCTAGTGGACTACTTGTGGATTCATGTTAGATTGCTAAACTGATAGCAAACTATGTTGTCAAAATGAGCTGGGCAGATTTCTGACAGATTGGAGGTGAACTGACCCATGGAACAGTCTGGTGAGAGGGAGGGAGGGGAAAAGACAACCATTTTTTTTTAGCAGTGTCTAGGCATTTGTTGAAGCTGAATCTATAACTTGTTGGCTTAAAGTGATCATRAGCAATGACTGCACTCTAAATTATGATTGCACAGACTGAAGTTGGGTGGTGGCAGCCATTCCACTTATAAAATCAGTATTCATTTTTTTTTGTATAAGACAAAAACAGTCTCTGGGTTCCTTTGCACTTTGAGGCTGCTCTGTAATTCTCAGTCATTTGGCTGGGACTGGGTTGTGGTGTAGTTTTAGGTGTTAAGTGAAGCAGTCRCAACCCCTCACAGGGCTGAGCCAGACCAGACCAGATGCCCTGAGACCTGCATAGTCTGTGCTGGTCATTCAGCAAGCGGCTGCAAAGATCTCACAGACCYCTTTTAGCTCTAATTTCTGTTACAGCTGAAGCTTTGAGTGCTTAGTCTGTCATCTGGGCACATGCACAAGATTAGCACTTGGGGCAGAAATCTGCCAGAAACTGTACGATTGGTGCTGGCAGGGGCAACAGACCACAAAAGCAGGAGGAGGAGAGGGGCTGAACTTKTAGCTGTCCCTTGAGACAACATCACTGAGAATTGCTTTCAGATGYCCTGAAGTTATTGGAAGATGCCAAAATGGAGAGACATTTATTGACCTAAGGAAGAATTCAGTGGATGTCCAGGTCTGTAATGTAGAATTTGGACTGATGGRAACTGGGGAACGCTGGTAACGGTTAAACATTGGTTTCAGTGCTACCCCCAATAGTCAAGTTCTCTGAACCCAGGTCTWAGTAAGTAAAGTATCTTTGTGCCTCTATAAGGTCATTCTCAGGTGTCCCTAGAGACTGAAAGCTGTTCGTTTGACATGCCTTTCCATGTAGGATTGTTACTGGCTCTTTCAGGTGTTATCTGATACACTCTCTGGCATATGAAGGACTCATGTTACTCCATGCAGCTGCTTTGGTGTGATTGTGGGATTYCCCAGCCAAACTGAATCTAAACATTTTCTGTAAGATTCTCATCAGTCTTAACTCTGGGAAGTACCAGAACAAGTCCCAGCTCTGCTCCTTTTGCAGCCCTTAATGTGCACATGGAAGAGTACTTATTGGACGGATTAACTTACATTTCTGTGGCCTGCGGCGATAATGTGGCGAAACACAGCTGATGAGCACCTTCAATTTATGCACCGAAAAGCTCTATTAAAGACTGAAGTGTGGTGAAGAGCTGCATAGCCTGGAGCTTCGCGTGAGCTGATGGGGAAGGACTTTCTGCMTGCATACATTGTTGTGCCTTGGTAAACGCTCATCTTTACAAGGAATAACTCCGCATGCCCTTGGGGCAGTAATTAGACGCAGTTTAACGCTGTTTAGCCTTTAGACAAATGATGTAAGCACCGGAAGTGCCTTGCCCATTTTTTTACCAGCCTGTTTGTGTGTGAGGGTTAGGTGGAGTACAGTTCCAGGCTACAGTTTCTCTGGTGGCAAAACTGGTTCAAGAAGCTCTGCACTGATTCCCTGTTCTCTTTGTTGTGCCAATGCCGTGGTGAATGTGACCACAAAATGATCTAGTCTGCTAATCCAATTAAAAATAGGCCGGTGGGGGAAAAACCAAAACAAAACGAACAACAAAATCCAAATGAGGATGGGGAGTTTTTTTTTAATTATTGGTAATTAGAGTGGTGCGTGTCAGTGTTTCCTYCCCTGTCCCCCCTCCCCTTTTCCCATCAATTTAGTTGGTACAGCTGCACACAGGAGTTGATGGAATGTTGCAGGAGGAGGAACGACCAGCTAAGGAGAGGGAAACCTCTTCAGATTGTTACGTTTATGAAAGATTTGTTGCTCTAACTAGACCCGTGGTGACTTACCTCGTTTATCTCCAGGACGTGTTTGGAATCAACAAGAGCCTTCCCAAACCTGTGGGGTCTSTAATTATTATCCCCCAGCCATACACCTTGTGTGAAGCATCCAAAACTGACCGTCAGGAAATAGCAGTTTCTAAATGGTGGTCGCACTTCTTTATGTTTCTGGCRGTGAATTTAGGCTGTACAATGGTAAAGGAGAGGAATTAGCACTAACCTTTCCAGCAAAAGACCTTTTACACAAAAGAGGGTTTCAGTGTTTAGACCAGTTAGTAAATGAGACAACTGAGTATTATGACCTCAGACAGACTAATCACCCGACTGCCATGTGAGGGCCTTGACTGGCACATTCTGCCCAGCAAATAATGCTTTGACTTTGTCSTTTCAGAAGAGGAAGGAGCTCAGAACTTGCACGGTCATATGATGAAAACAGATATGTTGGSGAAGAGCTGACAATGTGATGGTGCAGATCACTTCAATATCGTGTTTTCAGGCTTCTGACTATTTTGATATTTTTCAGAAGTAACTGGCTCATCCTTCTTTGATTCTTAATTGCAAAATCCCCTTATTGCAGGGACTGCGTGAGCTCAGAGGAACTTCCTGTGGAAGATTATTCCCGGGCAAATTCAAGTATGGAATAAATGATCAGAATGAGGAAATTTTCTTCTCCCAGCTGAATATAAAAATCACTGGTGTGTGTAACTCTGCTATGGGAACCCGAACCTGGCTACTGAGCACTGAAGTTCTGCACAGATGGGGTCAAAGATGTCTTCATAGGATAGCTCAGTGCCATAAAATGCAATATGGTTTTCCATGGTCTTTTTCGTGGGAAATRATCACAGTATGATTGCCATAGTGGTGTATTAAGTTCCTTTATTGCCTCCTGAATATCTAATAAAGTCTTCTCACCAAGGCTTTGGTGAGAAAACATGGTTTGCGATGAAAGGAAAGTCTTAATAAAGGTAGCATTAAAACTAGATTGTATCAGTAAAAGTTGAGTGTCTGTGCATCTTGAGGAAAAGATGGGATTAACCATCTTAGAAAGGCAAAAATGTCGTTTCTGACACATGTAGCCCTATTTCTGGAAGAGCTGATGTCCAKGAAGGCATTTAACATAGTTGGGAGGAGGAAGCAGTGGAATAAGAGAYCCAAAGTAAAGCTGTGCAGGGAGCTATGGATGGGGCAGTCCCCAGTGGCAGTTAGTCCCATATGGACATGCAACCACACACTGCTTTTGTTTAAAAAGTGTCTTTCTGGTAAGACTTGGTTGGCAGTTAGTTTTGCTTTGTAAGCACAAAGAAGCACTGACATTTGGTGGACAGATGAGGTGTCCTTACCTTCCCTCTTTTGTTTAGATTTATTTGTCTGATGCACAYAGTTCATTATGTTTATGTTGACTGTAACCAACAGTTAATTAAACAAGTTCAAGGAGGCAGTCATGTCCCAGGAGATATCATTAAGTGACACAAAGAGATTGAAATGAGAGTTGAGATGGCTTTCTTGACCTTGCTTTGATAAATCTTTCACTGGATACAGCTGGATAGTTGCTTCTGTTATAGAACTTTTTACAGGTAGTTATTCATGTTTGCTTTGGGTACAGAAAGATAACAGAATCTGCCAAGAAACAGATACTTCCATGCTGTTTCCCCCTGAAAGGATTTTGTAGGAATCACTGAGTTCTTTGATCTCACTTTCTTTGGCCAGAGGCATATAAGAAAGTGTAAGTCTTAAAGAGATATTGCTTACAAGAGGCAGAAAAATTAATACACCTTTACCAACAGAAAGTCAGCATAAGGCTTTAAAGTAGGATGGGAAAATGCTTTCTATGGTGAAGGGAATTCCCTTGATTATCCCCCTTCCTTACAGGAAGACACTTCTCTGCTGTTGTATTGAAAGGTGCACAGGTGTAGAATGGAGAATGAGAAAGCCTCCTTATTTACTTCTCTTAGCAATTCCTTCCTGGATAACTACTGAATGCAAAATTTTGCAATTTATTGTAAGACACAATGGGAGCCAAACTGCTGCCCTTGGAAATTTATCTGTTAAGAATGAAAGAGCATAAGAGAGTATCTCTTTACTCCTTTTTTTCATGCTTCCAAGGGGAAGGCTCCAGGGAGGATAAAGGTGCTGTGCCACAGTTGGAATGTTGGCTGGAGCTTCGTGAAACCCAATGCGCGGTTTCGACAGAGGAGTCACAACTGTTGGCAGGTTCTGGTGACCATGGCAGACCTCAGCGGGAGTTATTCTAAGAACACAACATATGATCAGATTACTGAGGGACACTTTACATGGCTCTAAAAAATGAACCATCTGACGGTTTATGACAGCTCTGCCTCTTCCAGCCAAGTGAGAAGTGCTGGTCTTTGCTGATCCTGCAGCCAGTGTTGTGAAACAAAGAAAGTGCTTTCCAGAGCCTGTGAGCCTGCAGACTTCCAGCCACAGAATACCTGCTTGCATCTAACTATTGATAAGAGAAACAAAAGACATTCAGAACTTGCTTCTCTTGCAGTTTTGTTTCATGGTAATTTAATACTGCCTTGATGCAGTTTATTTGGCTTGGCAATTTACATAGTTCTATATTTAGTAATCCCTGTGATGAATATCTTTGTAGAGTGACCTGTTTCTTTGTTGATGTTTTTTTTTGTTTGGGTTT